>NC_071648.1:6782500-7049144 GCF_014839835.1 Dryobates pubescens | reverse complement strand
CGAGACGGTAAACCATTCTAATTCTGTTCTTAATTGAGTCAAGAGGGTGTATGGGTTTGCCACCACAGGATGGATATCCTTTGTTATTTTATTTATAGCCCTTAGGTCCTGCACTAACCGATACCCTCCAGCTGGTTTCCTTACAGGTAAAACTGGAGCATTGTAAGCTGATTCACACTCTGTTAGCAGCCCATACTTTAAGAATTTTTCTACAATAGGCAAAACTCCTTCCCTATCTTCTTTCCTTAAAGGATGTTGTTTTAATCTAACTGGTTGAGCTCCAGGCTTAAGATCTATTATCACAGGTAGGGCATTTTTAGCCCTTCCAGGCTGCTCAGTGTCCCAGACTCCAGGATATACTTGATCTTTCATGCTTTCTCTTATTCTGTTTTTCTCTTGTCGAGGGCTCATTAATGCAAGACTTAAAACCTCAATCAACTGTTCCTCCCTTACTCTGAATTCTACCTTCCCCTTGTTAAATTTAATTTCAGCTCCCAATGCTTCCAACAAATCCCTCCCCAGCAATGACTTTGGGGCATTTGGCATATATAAAAATTTATGTAAGCCCCATGTTTTACCATATTTATATTTAAGAGGTTTAAAAAATTATGCCTTCTCAGTTTGACCTGTAGCCCCTACCACAGAAACATAGCTCTCATCCAAAGGCAGCAGTGCTTGATTTAAGACTGAAAAGGTTGCTCCGGTGTCCACTAAGAATTCCAGTTTATTTTCTTGTTCCCCTAGCTTCATTATAACCAGAGGATCTGCTAGGGTATTTATAGTCTCCTCCGGTCCTCCCTAGTCATCCTCTTCTAGTTGTGCCTGAATTCTATTTTTCCTTTTCCTCTCTGGACATTCTCTTTTCCAGTGTCCCTTCTTTTTGCAGATCGCACACTGATCTTTTTCCAACCGTACTCTGTTAGTCCCTTTAGTCTCCTTACTTTCCTGTAACGCTGCTACCAACATTCTCTTCTCTTTTCTCCTATTTTCTTCTTCCCTGTTGGAGAATACTCTCCATGCTACATCCGAAAGTGCCTCTAAATCCCTTCCCTGCGGGGGTGACAACTTTTGCAACTTCTTTCTGATATCACTAGCAGATTGCCCAATAAATAGTGATACCAGTTGTTGTATACCTGCTTCTGATCCGGGGTCAAGAGAGGTGTTTTTCCTCATGACTTCCCTCAGCTTATCTAAGAATTCCGAGGGTGATTCACCAGGCCCTTGTCTGACCGAGTATAACACAGACCAGTTAATTGTTTTTGGCATGGCTTTTTCTATTCCCCTGGCTACGAACTCCCGGTATTCTTCCAATCTAGCCCTTTGCAGGGCATTGTTCGTATTCCATTCCGGATTTTGGAGTGGAAATACGTCTCCAATGTTTGCACACACCCCCCCCCACCCCGGGTTTGAATTCTTTCTGTTGCTAGCTCCAATCCATGTTTTTCAACTAATTGTTTCTCTGTTTCAGTCATTTGTTCTAATAGTAACTGGATATCGTCCCAGTCTGGATTGTGCTGCCTGATCATGAATCGAAAATGTGTAGCCGTGCCTGTGGGATTGTGACGATAATTTTTAGCCTTTTCTCTCCAACTATCCAAATCATGACTTGTAAAAGGCACCTTAGTCCAGACTGGGTCCCCCTCAGGCCCTACTGCTTGTCGCAGGGGGGCTTGAATGAGTGCCTGGGAAGCCGGGGCATTTGCTTGCTGTCCTCGGGTCCTTCTTGCCACTGGGCTTCCCTGAGCATAGCTCTGGGAACTGACTCCGGTGTCACTCTCCGAATTGCTGCCACTCCCAGAACTTCCTGCATTATTTTCTGAACGCTCTGTCACTACCCCTTGCAATTTTCCTGGAGATTGATAAAATTCAGGCAGGTCCTTTAATTCCTCAAGTTTAAGACACCTCTGCCCTAGGCTACACGCAGAGCAACACCTTTTCAATCTTGTCTGCCTCTTATTCTTGGCCTTGTATGCTTTTTCCAGGGCCAAAACCATTGGATCAGAGGGAGCTCTGATACCACAGTCCCTTTGAAACTCCGGATGCTCTCGGAGATAGAAAAACATGTCAGCATATATTGCCTCATCCCATTTCTTTTCTCTTCTTAAAAACAACATCAATTGCAGTAAAGTATCATACTCCAGACTCCCATTTCCAGGCCATTTCTCTCCACCGTCTAATTTATATAATGGCCACCACTGGGTACAATACTTAATTAGAGTCTCTTGATTTGTTGACCCTCCTGGGGGGCCTCCAATTTCCCCCCAGTGGGCAATTATACAACCAAGTGGGCTATGTCCTGGGATCTCACTACTTTGTCTCCCTCCCGTTTTACACAATACAACACAGTACTGTCTTTTTACAGCACACAGAACACAAAACAAATACAAATACAATTACAACAATAATGACCGGTCCTTACACAGGTATTGGCCACACACACTCAGCCACACATTCAAAACCTAAACAGTATTTCTAATACTTTGTTCTTTAGGGACCCTCTTGGCCCCTCGCACACTTAAACGATACTTGTAGTTCCCTTTGGGACCCCCCTGGTCCCACACTACAAACAATGTTCATAATATATAAACAATGCTTATAGTTCCCTTTGGGAACCCCCTGGTCCCAACCCAAGAGCTCTTTTACCTAGGGGTGCAATAAATGCCTCTCTCCCGCGCAGGGCGTTCCCTCGCGCCTTACGGAGTTACCCCTTTTATAGAAGCAAACCTTCTCTTAGCTGGCAGTCTTGTCTGTTCCTGCAGCGATCGGGTGAGCAGCGGAGGGGAAGGTGGGGGAAGGGAAGGAGCCCCAGCCAGGCCCCACCCTGGAGGTGGAGCTGACGGCCCCGCCCCAGGCCCCCATTTGCCACTACCGGCTGAACGTCAAGACCAGGACCCCCGAGGGAGACTTCGCAGCTCCCTTCCTGGAGGGCAACAACTTCATCCTGCTGTTCAACCCCTGGTGTCCAGGTGGGGGCAGCGCTGCGCAGGGGGTGGGTGGCAACGGGGGAGAGAGGGATTTGGGGGGAAAAAGGGAGATTTGGGGAGAAAAGGAGAGGTTTGGGGGGAAAAAGACTTGAGGCCATCGGGGGGAAGAGGGAGATTTGGGTCAAATCTGTCCCATTTTGGCTCAGTTCAGGGCAAATCTCTCCGAATTTGACTCCACTGGGGACAAACTTCTCCAATTTGGGCTCAAATTTGACAGGTTCAAGCTCAACCTGGTCAAAGTTTTTACCATTTGGGTCAAATTTGCCCAATTTTGGCTCAGTTTTGATTGATGTTTTTCCTTGGCTTTGCAATCTGGGTCAAATTCCTCCAATTTTGGCTTAGTTTGGGTCGAATTTGTCCAAGTTTGGCTCTGCTTGAAGGCTTTTACAATTTGGCTTAAATTCCAATTTTGGGTCATTTTGGGCCAAATTCCACCAATTTTGGGTCAATTGGGGGCAAATTCTGCCAATTTGGGGGCAAATTCCACCAATTCTGGGTCAATTTTGGGTCAAATTTGGGTCAAATTCCTCCAATGTTGGGCCCAATTTTGGGTCAAATTCCTCCAATTCTGGGCCAATTTTGGGCCCAATTTTGGCTCAAATTCCCCCAATTTTGGGCCAAATGCCTCCCATTTGGGGCCCAATTTGGGCTCAAATTCCTCCCATTTTGGGCCAAATGCCTCTCATTTTGGCTCAATTTGGGCCAAATTCCTCCCATTTTGGCCCAACTTGGCTCCCATTTCTCCTGTCCTCCCTCTTTTTGCCCCCAAACCTGCCCCTCCCCTGCCTGTGCCCCGCCCTAGAGGACCAGGTCTGCATGGAGGACACCTCTGGCCTGGCCAAGTACGTCCTGAACGACCGCAGCACGATCTTCTACGGCACCGAAGAGCAGATCGCGGAGCGCTGCTGGAACTACGGACAGGTGGCACCCGAAACCGCCTCAAATCCACCCAAAACCCACCCCTGGGTGGCCTCCCCGGGGCCTTCTGCTGCTGCTGGGACCCCAAAACCCCCTCCCTTCCTTGTCCTCCAGTTTGAGCCTGGGGTCCTGGATGCCTCCCTCTACGTCTTGGACCAGAGGGGGATGCCCCACAGCGCCCGAGGAGACCCCGTAATGGTAGCCAGGGTGGTTGTAATGGGTTGGGGCAGGTCCCCTCCCCACCACAGGCAGAAATAACGACTCAGACAAACGGATTGCAAAAGTGATGAAAGTTTAAATAGAAAGCAGTGAATGTTACAGAAAACCCAAAGCGCAGTGACAAAGAAAGATCCCATCCCCACCTGAGGGTGCATCCAAAACCCCCAGGGCTCCTTCTTCCCCCTCCCTCTGCTGGGCTAGTCTCAGCTGGCCAGGCCTGAGACTGCCCATCCCCCTGTGGCCTTGGGCCCAATCAGGCCCATGGCCGGGAGATCTCTCCCCCAGTTACCAAGTCTCGGAGAGGGAAGGAAAGAGGAAGTGCCAGACTCCGCACTGGATCTTATAGTGGTGCAAAGAATTATGGTAGGAAATACACAATTTCCTGTGTCCATCCCTCTGGGCTGGACTTCTGGACACAGGAAGTGAATGCACCAGGGGGGCACCCAGCTCAAACTACAACATGCCACCCCTGTATTTCATACCATAATCCTTGCACCCAAACACATCATCAGATCAGAAAACTTCTGATGACATGTCCGGCAGAGTCCATATCTTCATCTGGGCGTCCACTCAAACAGTCTCTCATTCAGGCTCAAGCATCAGTCCATTCCAGTTGTTCTTCCTCATGTGATGGAACCTCCCAGCGACGCAGTCCTTCTCCTGCAGCGTGAATTCCTTGTGGGCTCCTTGGGACATCCTGGTCACCTGGAAATACCTCACAACTTCTCAGCCAAGCCTTTACTCTCCTATTCAGCGGCAAATTCTCCACCCCTGGGGCAGGCCAGTCGGAACAATCCGGCTCCACGACTGCCTTTTTCAATCCATCCAGGGTGCCGCAGCCAACCGCTTTCACGCGGACCAAAGCTACACGGATGCATGTCAGAGGCACTCCGCACCCCCCGGCTGGGCGCTCGCGTACCGAGGCAGGACAGCATCCGGCTGCACAACCTCCAGCCCCGGAAGAGGGAGGAGCTGCGCCACAGCCCACTGAAGAAGCAGGGAGGCGGAGCCAGGTGCTTGGCGCCATTTTCGGAGCACGTCCGAAAACACCAGGGAAAGATTTACAGCTGCCGCCGCCGCCTGAACGCAGCCCAGCTCGGGCGGTGCCGCCGCCGCCGCTTGAACGCGGCCCGGCCCGGCCCCCGCCGTCTCTGTCGCCGCGATGCAGAGTCCGAGTCACCTCCAGCAGTCGCTTGCCCGCTCGCCGCGGGTGTCCGCTCCCCGCAGCGGCCGCGGGCCGACCATGCTCTGCTTGCCGCTGCCCCTCCTCTGCTCCCCGCCGCTCCGCAGAGAACGAGGAGAAGGCAGGTCTCGCCTTCTTAGGCTACTCGAGCATTCTTAAGCTACCCTGGGCAGAAAGTCACAGAAAGAACCACCCCTCGCTGTTCCCAAACAACAGGAGGGACTTCCATGCCATCAGCCACGCACCAGCTATCCTTCTGCAGTCCACAGGAGTTCACACAGTCGCCCCGGTAACACAAAACCTGAGCCCCAACTTTCCAAACCCAAACCGACGCCCAGAACTAAATTTAAACTCTCCATCTTTTGCAATCCGAGCTGCAGTTGGCCCCACATTGGGCGCCAATAAAAAAAAGAGTGTGTTGGTTTAAAAGGAAAGGCTCTGCTTTCCCTCCCCCACTGAGAAAGAGACCACGGCTAAACCCAGTCGGAGAAATGAGATTATATTTTACAAGGAAACAGATCAGATGTAACACAACAAACACAGGTATTTTACAATATATACAGGAATATACAGCAAATGAACTCAACTAGAAATCAGACCCCCCACAGAGGGGGCTTCCCCCTGTGCCCCCTTCAACCCCCTACCTCCCTTCTCCCCCAAAAGAGGTAGAAGAAGAGACGAGGACAGTTAACAGGGCAGGAAAAGAATAAAGGCCTTGCACAGGGAGTTAGTATCTTATCTTAGTTGGCCAGAATCCCAGAAGCAGATCCAGCCGAAAGGGACAGCGAAGGAAGGAAGACTGAGAGAAAGTTCCCAACTCCCCTGGGTCCAATCTCTCCTCCCACAATCCTACCAATGAAATTCGTTTAGAATACCAAAATATTTTACAAGCATTTAGCCAGTGTGCCCTTTCCTTAAAGGCACAGCGTCAAACGGCCACAGTGGTCTCAGCCATGGTGGGTCAGGGGGATGGCATCTTGGGGAGGGGTCCTGGGTGGTTCATGGTGGCATCTGAGGGGGCTTTGGAGGGGTCCTGGAGGTCCCTGGAGATTTTGGGGTCTCTGGGAACTGTGAAGGGACTAGGAAGGGACAGGGGACTGGGGAGGCACTGGGATGGGAATGTAATGGGACAGGGAAAAGAGTTAGAAAGGAAGGGGAAGGGACTGGGAGGGAATTGGGAAGGACTGGGAGGGAATAGGAGGGAATGGGAAGGATGGGAGGGGACTGGGAGAGCACTGGGTGGGGAATGTGAAGGGACTGGGAGGGGAGTGGCAAGTGACTGGGAGAGAACTGGGGAGGCACTGGGAGGGGACTGGGAAGGGACAGGAAAGGGCCTGGGACAAACTGGGAGGGGACAGGGAGGACCTGAGTGAAATGGGAGGGGACTGGGAGGGAATGGAAGGGACTGGGATGGACAGGAAGGGGCTTGGAGGACTGGGAAGGACTGGAAAGGGCCTGGGAGAAACTGGGAGGGGACTGTAAAAGGGACAGGGAAAAGAGTTGGAAGGGACGAGGAGTGACTGGGAAAGGAAGGGGAAGGGACTGGGAGGGAATTGGATGGACTGGGAGGGCATTGGGAAGGAGTGGGTGGGGACTGGGAGGAATGGGAGGGGACTGGGGTGTAATAGGAGGGAATGGGAGGGATAGGAGGGGACTGGGAAGGACTTGGAGGGACTGGCAGGGGACTGGGATGGACTGGGAGAGCACTGGGAGGGGAATGACAAGGGACTGGAAGGGGACTGAGTAGGGACTGGAAGGGACTGGGACAAATTGGGAGGGGAGTGGGAGGGACTGGGTGGACCAGGAGGGAATGGGAAGGACTGGGAAGGAGTGGGAGGGAATTGGGAAGGACTGGGAGGGTACTGGAAAGGGTCTGGAAAGGGCCTGGGAGAAACTGGGAGGGGACTGGGAGGGGACTGGGAGGGAACTGGGAGTGGACCAGGAGGGGACTGAGAGGGAATGGGAGGAACTGGGATGGAGTGGGAGGGAACTGGTAGGGCCTGGGATGAACTGGAAGGGGACTGGGAAGGGATTGGAAAGGGCCTGGAACGAACTGGGAAGGGACAGGGAGGGCACTGGGAGGGGACTGTAAAAGGGACAGGGAAAAGAGTTAGAAGGGACTAGGAGTGACTGGGAAAGGAAGGGGAAGGGACTGGGAGGGAATTGGGTGGACTGGGAGGGCATTGGGAAGGACTGGGGGGACTGGGAGGGAAGAGGAGGGAATGTAAAGGGACTGGGAGGGGACTGGGAAGGGAATGGGAATGGACTGGGAGGGCCTGAGTGAAATGGGAGGGGACTGGGAGGGAATGGAAGGGACTGGGATGGACAGGGAGGGGCTTGAAGGGACTGGGAAGGACTGGGAGAGAATGGGAGGGGAATGGGAAGGGACTGGGAGGGGAAAGGGAGGGAGTGGAATGGCCTGGCCGGGGAATTGAAAGGGACTGGGAGGGACTGGGATGGACTGGAAGGGACTGGGAGGGTACTTGGAATGGATCAGGAGGGGACTGGGAAAGATTAGGAGGAACTGGGATGGACTAGGAGGGGCTGGGATGGAGTAGGAGGGCACTGGGAGGGGAACAGGAAGGGACTGGGAGGGCACTGGGAGGAACTAGGTGCGACTGGGAAGGGACTGGGAGAGCACTGGGATAGAATGGGAGGGAATGGGAAGGGACTGAGAAGAACTGGGAGGTAGTGGGAGGGATTGGAAGGGAACTGGGAAAGGACTTGGATGGGACTGGAAGGGTACTGGGAAGGGACTGGGATGGAGTGGGAAGGACTGGGAGGAAACTGGGAAGGGACTGGGACAATGTGGGAAGGGACTGGGTAGGTGATTGTTATGGCCTGGGAATGGCCTGGGACAAACTGGGAGGGACTGGGAAATACTGGGTGGGACTGGGAGAACACATTGCCGTACTGGGAGCCCTTGAGGGAGATCTTGGAGTTCCTGGGAGCACTGTTGGTGCTGGGAGGTCACCGAGAATGGGACCGGGGAGGTTGTACTGGCAGCACCGCCTGGGACAGGAGGTCACTCACTGTGTGCCTGGGAGGCCTGGAGAGGGATTCTGCAGTTCCCAGGAGCACTGGCAGAGACTGGGTGGCGCTGGGGTCACCCTGGGAGTGACTGGGTGGTGCTGGGGTCACCCTGGGATCGCTGGCAGAGACTGGGTGGCGCTGGGGTCACCCTGGGATCGCTGGCAGAGACTGGGTGGCGCTGGGGTCACCCTGGGATCGCTGGCAGAGACTGGGTGGCATTAGGGTCACCCTGGGATCAGTGGCAGAGACTGGGTGGCGCTGGGGTCACCCTGGGATCAGTGGCAGAGACTGGGTGGCACTGGGGTCACCCTGGGATAACTGGCAGAGACTGGGTGGCACTGGGGTCACCCTGGGATAACTGGCAGAGACTGGGTGGCATTGGGGTCACCCTGGGATCACTGGCAGAGACTGGGTGGCGCTGGGGTCACCCTGGGATCACTGGCAGAGACTGGGTGGCGCTGGGGTCACCCTGGGAGCACTGGGCGAGACTGGGTGGCACTGGGGTCACCCTGGGATCACTGGCAGAGACTGGGTGGTGCTGGGGTCACCCTGGGAGCACTGGGCGAGACTGGGTGGCACTGGGGTCACCCTGGGATCACTGGCAGAGACTGGGTGGTGCTGGGGTCACCCTAGGAGCACTGGGTGAGACTGGGTGGCACTGGGGTCACCCTGGGATAACTGGCAGAGACTGGGTGGCATTGGGGTCACCCTGGGGTCGCTGGCAGAGACTGGGTGGCGCTGGGGTCACCCTGGGATTGCTGGCAGAGACTGGGTGGCATTGGGGTCACCCTGGGGTCGCTGGCAGAGACTGGGTGGCTCTGGGGTCACGCTGGGGTCGCTGGGTGAGTCTGGGGGCATTGGGGTCACCCTGCGAGAGCTGGGAGAGGCAGGAGAACAGCTCGTGAACCGGGAGCAGACCGCTCCCGGCCGCTGCAAATCGACACCCTCCCCACCCCTCGCTGCTGGTGCTTCTCCCTGCGCCCCCCCTGCTGCCGCCCACCCCCAGAGCCACGGCAGAGTCCTGCAGCTGCCACAGACCAACTCCAGAGAGCAGCGGAGGCTGACACTGAGCTGATGGGGAGCAGAGAAAGCAGAGGGGACCAGGGTCACGCTGGCCAGGTCGGAGCCGACGGAGCGAGGGCGGCTCCACCTAGGGAAGGGCGGGCGCTGTTACGGGGAGGGCGACGCCATCTTGGTGAGGGCGGGCGCTGTCACGGGGAGGGCGACGCCATCTTGGTGAGGGCGGGCGCTGTCACGGGGAGGGCGACGCCATCTTGGTGAGGGCAGGCACTGTCACGGGGAGGGCGACGCCATCTTGGTGAGGGCAGGCGCTGTCACGGGGCGGGCG
The DNA here is from genome assembly GCF_014839835.1 of Dryobates pubescens. Taxonomy (NCBI): domain Eukaryota; kingdom Metazoa; phylum Chordata; class Aves; order Piciformes; family Picidae; genus Dryobates; species Dryobates pubescens. The sequence goes on along the minus strand of NC_071648.1, from coordinate 7,039,459 downwards.
GCGCTATCTTGGTGAGGGCGGGCGCTGTCACGGGGAGGGCGACGCCATCTTGGGGAGAGCGGGCGCTGTTACGGGGAGGGCGACGCCATCTTGGTGAGGGCGGGCGCTGTCACGGGGAGGGCGACGCCATCTTGGTGAGGGCGGGCGCTGTCACGGGGAGGGCGACGCCATCTTGGTGAGGGCAGGCACTGTCACGGGTAGGGCGACGCCATCTTGGTGAGGGCAGGCGCTGTCACGGGGCGGGCGGCGCCATCTTGGTAAGGGCAGGCGCTGCAACGGGGCGGGTGGTGCCGTCTTCATGCCCCCAGATCCGTTTACGTGCCCCCAGACCTCCTTTGTCACCCTCTAAGGCCCTTGAGGTGCTCGCAGCTCACCTTGAGATGCCGAGGGAGATGTGGCTGGGGGGTCCTGGGACTGCAGGACACCGAATACCAGAGTGAGACCAGCCCAATCCTGCGGGACCCCAAAACCTGGAACCATACAGAGACCCCTAACACAGCACCACCACCTCCTGCCCCATCAGCTGCTTCAGGACCCCCCGGGAGCCCCCAGCACACCCTCCAGAGGGCCCCAGACACCTCTCAATGCCCACAAAACCCCTCTAGATGCCCCACAATACCTCTCTCTGCCTCCCTTCAGAGGCCACTCACCCTTAGCAGCAGGTGACAGCAAGCACTACCTGGCCGTTCCCACAAGGTGGCAGCAGTGACCAGAAGACTCAGCGGCACTAGGGACACCGAGACTCCAGCAATGCCACACAGCAACCCACACACTGTGGGGACCTGACACACAGACCCCAAAACCACACTGAGGCACAGACCCCCCCACTCCTCCACCACCCTCCAGACATGACCCAGGAGTACCTCCAGAGGCCCCCAGACACCTCTACATGCTCCCAGAACCCTTCAGATGCCTCCAAATTCCCCTTTCGTACCCTCAAGCCCACTTCAGATGACAGCAGACCCCCCTTAACAGGCCCCCAACACTCAGCAGATCCGGTACTGCTGGTGCCTGGGGAGCAGATAAGCTGGTCGCCTTGCAGAGCTTTTTCCATTCCATGAAAAAACAACACACCACAAACACACATGAAAGACAATCCACTCTTTTAATTGAGGGACAGATGCTAGTTCTCTTTCAATCCCCACCCTCTGGCTCTGCTCAGGGTGTGCTGTTCTCCTCTAGAAGCCTTTCTGCATAACAGAGGGGGGTCAAAGCCTTTCTGCACACAAATCACTGCCCTTCTGCAATCTTTCAATAAACAGCACAGCTTTTCCTCTGCTGGAACACCTCACACTCATGCTTACACTTTCCCAGGGCTTTCCCTCCCCTCCAAGAATGTTCAGGCATTTCAAACATTCAGGCCTGCAAGCAGCCTTTGTGGGAGGCTGCCCCCACCCCTCCCTCACCGCTTCTCTGCTGCATCCTCACCCACCCCCCCCATGGCATCACGGAAGGAAAGACAGAGACAGCTGAGGGACTACACTCCTGTTCTTTTTATCACCCCGAGCTGGGGACAGCCTTCTGGGTAAGGTTTGCAGCTTCAGCACACAGCTGAGCTTTGCTCTCTTCCATTAAGCCCTTTGGTGGTTTCAGCTTTCTGAGGATGTGTCAGTACAAGTCCTTGCCGGGGCACCGCAAACAGGGAGAGACAAACCTCTGAGATCCAGGAAGAGGATGGCTGAGCAGACACTTCTAACGAGAGTAACTTCATCACCTCAACAGCTTTCTCCCAACTTTGCAACAGCAAAGAACTCTGTGACCAACACAGTGGTGCTCCTAAGGTGGTAACCAGCTTGTAAGCTAGAGGAGAAATAAAAACCTTTGTATTACAGAAGCACTGGCAAAATTTTATGGACAGTAACAGCAGACAAGGAAATGCTGTGACTGAGCTAATGATACACATCAGGCCTAGGATCTGGCTACCCTGACAAAGGATGCCAACAGGACAGAGTGAGTCCTCAGCAGCACTCCCAAAAAGCCTCACAGAGAGCCACTGGCTCTGGCCTGTGCCCCACTTACGGGCCGGCCCTCCTGGCTGCAGCACAACACCACCTCTTCAGGAGCCCAGGGACTGACCTCAGCCCTCTAAGGGCCAGGCAAGGTTGGTTCCTGTTAGCTGCATAAAGCAGCAACCACAGCTCCGCTTACACGGACCTTGGGCTGCTGCTGGGGACAGAAGGGGACAGAAGGGGGATGGAGGGCTCCACAACTCTTCACACAGGACCCGAGTACAGGGCTGTTAAGCTGACAGGGTGCCAAGAGAACAGGCTGCCATGAAGGCAGAGACCCAAGCCCTCAACTACAGCTGGGTAACCTTCCTGCAGCAACATAAGCCATTTTGGCTCGGTAGCCGGTCAGAACCGCTCCTTCGGGACAGCACCGCTCGCTTTGTGAGTTTCTGCTCGGCTTTTTGCCTTGCTTTCGGGGTTTAGCGGGTCGGGAGGACTCCTCGGGGGCAGGGATTGAGGCGGGCTCGTGCTCTCGCGAGCGTGCACGGGAGCTAGTGCCTGACGTCAGCCGCGGGAGATTTAAATCCCGGACGGGCTGTGCGCGCGGCGCCAGTTTGGCTCGGTAGCTAGCCTTTCGGCTGCTTGGGAGGAAAAAAAAAAAAAAAAAAAAAAAAAAAAAAAAAAATTTTGGTTTTCACCCACACTTTGCACCATGGTCATTACTCGGACCAAGGGTAGAAAAACAGCATCTACCCAGACAGAGTTGTTTCTCCAGCATGCTGGAGTCCAGGCTGCCAGCTGCAGAGAGTGCTTCAGCCTGGCAGTTGGAATAGAGGGAGAGGGTGAGGACACCTGTGTCAGGTGTGAACAGGTGAACTTTCTCCTCAGCCTGGTGGCTGAGCTGAAGGATGAAGTGGCCGAGCTGAAAGAGGAGGTGTCTAGGCTAAGGTCAATAAGGGAAAGTGAAAGGGAGTTAGACTTGTGGGAGAAGGCTCTGCAGATCTCCCCTGCTGAGGGACGGGCCCCTGAAAACGGAGAGGGATGGACACAAGTCCCTGCCAAGGGTGGCAAGAGAAATCCACCCCGGCCATCTCCTCCCCCTCCGCTGCCCTTGCATAATAAGTATGAGGCCCTGCGGGCTGAGGGCGGTGGGGATGAGAGGGCTGAGGAGCAGCCATCCAGAGGGGAGATCAAGGCCAAGCGGTCCCCGCCAGCTGTAACGACCAGCTCCAGGGAGCAGCCTAAGGCCAAGCCTAAGGCCAAGCGGCCACTACCAGCTATAACGACCAGCTCCACAAAGAAAAGGAGAAGGGTTATAGTTGTTGGGGACTCTCTCCTGGGGGGTACTGAGGGACCCATATGTCGTCCCGACCCATCCCACAGGGTGGTCTGCTCTCTACCTGGGGCGCAGGTAAGGGACATTGCAAGGGCAATCCCCAAGCTCATCAGTCCCTCTGACTATTACCCTCTGCTGGTAATACAGGCTGGGAGTGATGAGATCGACAGGAAGGGCACCAGGGCAATTAAGAAGGAGTTCAGGGCCCTTGGACAATTGATTGATGGGGCAGGCGCACAAGTGGTGTTCTGCTCAGTTCCCTCAGTGGCAGGGGAGTACACTGAGAGGAACGGGAGAACCCACACCATCAACAAGTGGCTCAGGGAATGGTGCCAGCGGAAGAACTTTGGTTTCTTTGATCATGGGGCTACTTTTACGGCACCCAACCTCCTGGGTCCTGATGGGGTGCATTTATCTAGAAGGGGCAAGAGAGTCCTAGCACTAGAGTTGGCAGGACTCATTAGGAGGGCTTTAAACTAGGTCTGAAGGGGGTGGGTGAAGACATCGGTCCCTCTGCAGAGGTAAGAGTAGAGCACAAGGTAGGGTCAATTGAGAGCTCAGGAGCCCAGCTGCAGTGCATGTACACCAATGCACGCAGCCTAGGCAATAAGCAAGATGAGCTGGAGGTCCTAATCCACCAGGGCAACTATGATATAGTTGCCATCTCAGAAACATGGTGGGACAACAGGCACAATTGGAGTGCTACACTGGGGGGCTACAGGCTCTTTAGGAAGGATAGGCGAGGGAGGAGAGGAGGAGGGGTGGCTTTGTATATTAGGGAGACACTTTCTGCCTCAGAACTCGAGGTGGAAGATGAGGGAATTGAGAGCCTGTGGGTTAAAATCAGAGGGCAGCCCAACAAATCTGACATCCTGGTTGGAGTCTGTTATAGACCACCCAACCAGGATGAGGAGGCTGATGAATTATTCTATAAACAACTGGAAGCTGTTTCAAGATCATCAGATCTTGTCCTCGTGGGGGACTTCAACCTGCCGGATATCTGCTGGGAACTTAATTCAGCAGAGAGAAGGCAGTCCAGAAGATTCCTGGAGCGGATAGAGGATTGCTTCCTGACGCAGCTGTTAAGTGAGCCTACCAGGGGACAGGCTCTGCTTGACTTGCTGCTCTCCAATAGGGAAGGGCTAGTGGGAGATGTGACCGTGGGAGGCTGCCTAGGGTGCAGTGACCACGAGATAGTGCAGTTTTCAATATGCAGGGAGATAGGGAGGAGTACCAACAGAACCTTCACCTTGGACTTCCGGAGGGCAAACTTCAGCCTCTTTAAGAAACTTATTTGTAAAGTTCCCTGGGTACCAACCCTCATGAACCGAGGGGTCCAGGAGGGTTGGACCTACTTCAAACAGGAGCTCTTGAAGGCACAGGAACTGGCGGTCCCCATGTGCCGAAAGATGAGCCGGCGGGGAAGGCGACCGGCCTGGATGGACAAGCAGCTCCTGAAGGATTTAAGGGAAAAAAAGAGGCTGTATCACCTTTGGAAGGAGGGGAAGGCTTCTCGAGGTATGTTTAAGGAAGTGGTTAGATTATGTAGGAATAAAATTAGAGAGGCAAAGGCCCAGTTGGAACTGAAGCTGGCCACCTCTGTGAAAGATAATAAAAAGCAATTTTACAAATATATCAATGCTAAAAAGAAGGGCAAGAAGAACCTCCACTCCTTACTGGACCTGGAGGGGAACATGGTGACCAAAGACGAGGAAAAGGCTGAGGTCCTGAACGCCTTCTTTGCCTCAATGTTTAACAGCAAGGTAGGAGTCCAGGATGAGTGGCCTCCTGAGCTGGGTAATAGGGTCGGGGAGCAGTGTAATGCCCCAGAAATCCATGAGGAATTAGTCCGGGACCTGCTGAGCCACTTGGACACCCATAAGTCCATGGGACCGGATGGGATCCATCCTAGGGTGCTGAGAGAGCTGGCAGATGAGCTGGCCAAGCCGCTCTCCATCATTTTCCTCCAGTCCTGGCTCACTGGGGAGGTCCCAGGTGACTGGAAACTGGCCAATGTGGTCCCCATCCACAAGAAGGGACGGATGGAGGAACCTGGAAACTACAGACCAGTCAGCCTGACCTCAGTGCCAGGGAAAGTGATGGAGCAGGTTATCCTGGCGGCAATAACTGCGCACCTGAAGGATGGCCAAGGGCTCAGGTCCAGCCAACATGGATTTAGGAAGGGCAGGTCCTGCCTCTCCAACCTGATCTCCTTCTATGATCAGGTGACCCGTCTGGTGGATGTGGGGAGGCCTGTGGATGTAGTCTATCTGGACTTCAGCAAGGCCTTTGACACCGTCCCCCACAGTAAACTGCTGGCTAAGCTGTCAGCTCGTGGTTTGGACCACAACACTCTGTGCTGGGTTAGGAACTGGCTGGAGGGCCGAGCCCAGAGAGTGGTGGTGAATGGTGCCACATCCGGCTGGCGGCCAGTCACCAGTGGCGTCCCCCAGGGATCAGTGCTGGGCCCCATCCTCTTTAACATCTTCATTGATGATCTGGATGAGGGGGTTGAGTCAGTCATCAGCAAGTTTGCAGATGACACCAAGTTGGGAACAGATGTTAGTCAGTTAGAGGGTAGAAAGGCTCTGCAGAGGGACCTTGACCGACTGGACAGATGGGCAGAGTCCAATGGGATGGCATTTAATAAGTCTAAGTGCCGGGTGCTGCACTTTGGCCACGGCAACCCCATGCAGAGCTACAGGCTGGGGTCAGAGTGGCTGGAGAGCTGCCAAACGGAGAGGGACCTGGGGGTGCTGATTGACACCCGCCTAAACATGAGCCAGCAGTGTGCCCAGGTGGCCAAGAAGGCCAATGGCATCCTGGCCTGTATTAGGAATAGTGTGGCCAGCAGGAGCAGGGAGGTCATTGTGCCCCTGTACTCTGCATTGGTTAGGCCACACCTTGAGTACTGTGTCCAGTTCTGGGCCCCTCAGTTTAGGAAGGACATCGAGACACTTGAACGTGTCCAGAGAAGGGCAACAAGGCTGGTGAGAGGCCTTGAGCACAAGCCCTATGAGGAGAGGCTGAGGGAGCTGGGATTGTTTAGCCTGGAGAAGAGAAGGATCAGAGGCGACCTCATTGCCCTCTACAACTACCTGAAGGGTGGTTGTAGCCAGGTGGGGGTTGGTCTCTTCTCCCAGGCAACCAGCACCAGAACAAGGGGACACAGTCTCAAGTTGTGTCAGGGGAGGTTTAGACTCGAGGTGAGGAAAAAGTTCTTCACTGAGCGAGTCATTCGTCATTGGAATGGGCTGCCCAGGGAGGTGGTGGAGTCGCCGTCCCTGGAGGTGTTCAAGGGGAGATTGGACGTGGCGCTTGGTGCTATGATCTAGTTGTGAGGTCTGTTGGAACAGGTTGGACTTGATGATCCTTGGGGTCTCTTCCAACCTTAGTTACTGTGATACTGTGATACTGTGATAAACGAGCGGCCACGCTCTGTCCCTCGAATAAAAAGAGGAAGCTCCAAAGCAACAGAAGGGAAAATCTTTTCACTGTGCGATTGATCTCCAATCAGGAGAAAGTGAAAAAGAGAATTGAATTCTGGCCTAACTCTTTCCTGTGCTGAGATACATACTGTAATCTGCAGATGCAAAAGGCTTGATTGCGAGATTAATCGAAACTACTGAAAGCAGTGTTGTGGTACAACCTAAAGGGAAAAGGCTAGTACCAAATTGCATGTTCCAGATGATTTGCCTTCTGGGAGCAGTCAAAATGAGGTTTTGAATTCTGGCCTACCTCTTCCCTGTGCTGAGATACATGCTTTTCTCTGCAGATGCCAAAGGCTTGATTTCGAGGTTAATTGAAACTACAGAAAGCAGTGCTGTGGTACAACCTAAAGGGAAAAGGCTAGTACCAAATTGCATGTTCCAGATGATTTGCCTTCTTGGGGCAGTCAAAATGAGGTTTTGAATTCTGGCCTACCTCTTTCCTGTGCTGAGATACATGCTGTAATCCTCCCAGACAAACTCCACCTTTCTGAGACAATATGAATAGAACCAAAACAATGCTGTGGTACAACCTAAAGGGAAAAGGCTAGTACCAAATTGCATGTTCCAGATGACTTGCCTTCTGGGAGCAGTCAAAATGAGGTTTTGAATTCTGGCCTACCTCTTTCCTCTGCTGAGATACATGCTGTAATCTTCCCAGGCAAACTCCACCTTTCTGAGACAATATGAATAGAACCAAAACAATGCTGTGGTACAACCTAAAGGGAAAAGGCTAGTACCAAATTGCATGTTCCAGATGACTTGCCTTCTGGGGTGAGTCAAAATGAGGTTTTGAATTCTGGCCTACCTCTTTCCTCTGCTGAGATACATGCTGTAATCTTCCCAGGCAAACTCCACCTTTCTGAGACAATATGAATAGAACCAAAACAATGCTGTGGTACAACCTAAAGGGAAAAGGCTAGTACCAAATTGCATGTTCCAGATGACTTGCCTTCTGGGGGCAGTCAAAATGAGGGTTTGAATTCTGGCCTACCTCTTTCCTGTGCTGAGATACATGCTGTAATCTTCCCAGGCGAACTGCACCTCTCTGAGACAATATGAATAGAACCAAAACAATGCTGTGGTACAACCTAAAGGGAAAAGGCTAGTACCAAATTGCATGTTCCAGATGACTTGCCTTCTGGGGGCAGTCAAAATGAGGTTTTGAATTCTGGCCTACCTCTTTCCTGTGCTGAGATACATGCTGTTCTCTGCAGATGCCAAAGGCTTGATTTCGAGGTTAATCGCAACTACTGAAAGCAGTGTTGTGGTACAACCTAAAGGGAAAAGGCTAGTACCAATGCTGTGGTACAACCTAGAGGGAAAAGGCTAGTACCAAATTGCATGTTCCAGATGATTTGCCTTCTGGGAGCAGTCAAAATGAGGTTTTGAATTCTGGCCTACCTCTTTCCTCTGCTGAGATACATACTGCATTCTTCCCAGGCAAACTGCACCTTTCTGAGACAATATGAATAGAACCAATATATAGTCTCCCTGGAGCCTTCTCTTCTCCAGGATGAACAATCCCAACTCTCAGCCTGGCCTCACAGCAGAGGGGTTCCATCCCTCCCACCATTGCTATGGCCTCCTCTGGACTAGCAGGTCCATGTCTCTCCTGTGCTGAGGACTCCAGAGCTGGACCCAGCACTGCAGCTGGAGTGTCAGCAGAGTGGAAAAAAAGAGTCAAAATCCCCTCCTTCCACCTGCTGTCCAGGCTGTTGGGGATGAAGCCCAAGACATGGTTGGCTTCTAGGCTGTGAGTGCCCATTTCTGGGTCACCTTCAGCTTTTTATTTACAAAATAATAATATAGAAATAGAAATAGAAATAGAAATAGAAATAGAAATAGAAATAGAAATAGAAATAGAAATAGAAATAGAAATAGAAATAGAAATAGAAATAGAAATAGAAATAGAAATAGAAATAGAAAAGACCAGGTTGGAAGAGACCTTCAAGATCATCGCCTCCAACCTATCATCCAACACCACCTAATCAACTAAACCATGGCACCAAGCACCCCATCAAGTCTCCTCCTGAACACCTCCAATGATGGTGACTCCACCACCTCCCCAGGCAGCCCATTCCAATGGGCAATCACTCTCTCTGTGTAGAACCGCTTCCTAACCTCCAGCCTAAACCTCCCCTGGTGCAGCCTGAGACTGTGTCCTCTTGTTCTGGTGCTGGTTGCCTGGGAGAAGAGACAAACCTCTGCCTGTCTCCAACCTCCCTTAAGGTAGTTGTAGAGAGCAATAAGGTCACCCTTGAGTCTCCTCCAGGCTGAGCAACCCCAGCTCCCTCAGTCTCTCCTCATTGGGCTTGTGTTCCAAACCCCTCACCAACTTCATTGCCCTTCTCTGGACGCATTCCAGCAACTCAACATCCTTCCTAAACTGAGGGGCCCAGAACTGGACACAGGACTCAAGGTGTGGCCTAACCAGTGCAGTGTACAGGGGCAGAATGACCTCCCTGCTCCTGCTGGCCACACTGTTCCTGATGCAGATAGCAAATAATAAGGATCATCCAGTTCCAACCCCCCTGCCATGGCCAGGGACACCTCACACTACATCAGGTTGCTCAGAGCCACATCCAGCCTGGCCTTAAAAACCTCCAGGGATGAGGCTTCCACCACCTCCCTGGCCAACTTCTTCCAGTGTCTCCCCACCCTCATGGGGAAAAACGTCTTCCTGATACCCAATCTGAATCTATCCATTTCTAGTTTTGTTCCATTTCCCCCTAGTCCTATCACTCCCTGACACCCTAAAAAGCCCCTCCCCAGCTTTCTTGTAGCCCCCTTCAGATAATGAAAGGCCACAATAAGGTCTCCTTGGAGCCTTCTCTTCTCCAGACTGAACAGCCCCAACACTCTCAGTACCTTCCTGTTCCTCCAACCTGCAATACCGCTCTTACTTGCCCACAGCAACGTGCTTGTAGCTGGTGCCCATTTTGGCAGCTGGGCCACCTGTGGGTTTTTGTTGGTTTAGTTTTTTGGGGTTTTTTCCCCTCAGTTTATTCCCTGGGAAATTTGAATCCTTTACCCTTTGAGAGATGTGGATTTGACCACAAAGTTTCCTGAACAGATTTGTGAATAATATTTGGCCTCAGTTGTTCCAGGGGAGTCTGATGTTGGCTGTTATGGAAGACTTTTTTTCCCTGAGAGGGCTGTCAAGCCCTGGGACAGGCTTCATGAAGAGGTGGTGGAGTCACCATTCCTGAAGCTATTTAAAAGTTGTGTAGCTGTGGTGCTGAGGGACGTGGTTTAGTGGTGGACTTGTCTGTGTTGGGATAACAGCTGGGCTTGATGATCTCAAAGGTCTCTTCCAATCAAAACAATTCTATGATTATGTTCCACGATTCCAATATATTTATCGTGAGTCCACACAGTGAAAATTGCAGTGAATAGTGAATTCAGGAGACAAAGCTTGCAGCCAGCTCTCCCAAACATCAAGACAGCACAGGAGTGACCTACTCTAGGTGATCCTGCTCCAGCAGGGGGGGTTGGACTCAATGCTTTTTCAAGGTCCCTTCCAACCCCTAACATTTTGTGGTTCTGTGAATAACAGCACTGAGAATGATTTTCCATGGAGCTGGATCTTTTTGGGAGCAAGACTGAACTGAGACCACCAAGGCTGTTACTGAGGTTGTTTGTGTACTCTGGTCTTAACAACAGTTTCCCTGAACAACCCCTTCCAGGGTTTTATTAGCCTCACAGATATATTGTTTTCTTAATCTGAATTCAAACTAATCATAATTTGAAATCAAACCAGCCAGTTGTTCTTTCTTCAGCATCTAAAGAACATTCTTCCCTCTCCTTTTTGCAATTACCTTTTATAGATAGGAAGAAAACTCTTGCAAACTGCTCAAAATAATTTCCTCTATCCTTTTCTATCTTTCTGAACTGCTCCTCTGGCTCTCTGGTAGCATCCCCTTGCTTAGCTCAGAATCACAGAACAGTGGAGGCTGGAAGGAACCTCTGGAGAGGTTCACCTAAAGCAGGTTGTATAGGATACACATCCAGGTAGCTTTTAAAAGTCTCTAGAGAAGGAGACTCCATAACCTCTCCAGGCAGCCTGCTTCAAGGTTCTGGCACCCTAGCAAGAAAGAAGATTTGGCTGATGTTCAAATGAAACTTTCTGTGTTCCAGTTTGTGCCCATTGCCCTGGTCCTGTTGCTGGACACCACTGGAAAGAGTCTGGCCCCATCCTCTTGACCCCCACTCTTGAGCTCTTGCTGAGCATTGAGCAGATCCCCTCTCAGGCTGCTCTTCTCCAGGCTCAACAGCCCCAGGGCTCTCAGCCTTTCCTTCTCACAGAGATGCTCCTCAGTATCTTTGTAGCTTCTTCTGCTCTCTCTCCAGAAGTTCATTGCCTCTTCTGAACTGGGGAGCCCAGAACTGGACACAGTACTCCAGCTGTGTCCTCACTAGAGCAGAGGTGGGGGAGAACTTCCCTCCACCTGCTGGCCACATTCTTCTTAATGTACCCCAGATGACCTTTGGCCTTCTTGTCCCCAAGAGCTCATTGCTGGCTCTTGGTGAACTTGTGCTCCACCAGCACTCCCACGTCCTTCTATGCTGAGCTGCTTTCCAGCAGGTGACCCCTCACCGGCACCGCTGCATGGGGGTTATTCCTCCCCAGGTGCAGGACTCTCCACTTGTCCCCGTTGAACTTCACGAGGTTCCTCTCTGCTCAAGTCTCCAGCCTGTCCAGGCCATCCATTATCTGGATGTTTCTCCAAGTCTGTTGCTTGCTTTGCATTTCAATCCGCTCCCCCAAGTTTTCCTCAGCATTATCTACAATTATTTTTGTTACGCTCACTCTCTGCTCCTCACTAATGGGAATACAGGCTGGGTCCAGCATCTCCCTTGGCATCTCCTTGCTGACATGTACTATTGATAACTCTCTTCCCTACAGTTGTCCAGTGTCAGTCTCTGGTCGTTCCTTGTGGATGAGAAAGCAATTTAAAAGTCGTTAAGACTCTGCCCTCAAACTCTTACCTGAAGCTGTCCACTTGGATGTATTTTTAGCCATGTCCCTTGTGTTTCATACCTCTGGGGGGGGACTTGAATTATTTTTGCTCTTTCTTTCTTTTATATACTGCTGTAGAACTTGACATGACTGGAGCAAGGGGCACTGAAGAAATTAATCAGAGTCTGATTTAAAAGAGAAAAAACAAATTACTTCTTCACACAGCAGTACAGTCTTCTGGGACTTATGGCTGCTGGAGTTCATGAAGGCAGATGGTTTTCCTCAAGTCGGGAAAGGATGAGACAGCTGCACAACCAAGATGCCCTCAGGGGGATACTGAGATGTCCAGGCAGGAGCACACCTTCCAGCATTAGGAAAAAAAATGTCACAGCAAGAGCGGTCAGGCACTGGAATGTACTGGGCAGGGGAGGTAGTTGAGTCCCCAACCCTGGATGTGTCTAAAGGCCGTTTGGATGTGGTGCTTGGGGATGTGGTTTAGGGGTGACCCCTGTAGAGTAGGGAGGGTTGGATTTGGTGATCCCGAGGGTCTTTTCCAACCTGAATGTTTCTGTGATTCTGTGAAAACAAGAGCCTGGAAAACTGCATCCAGTTTTGGGCTCCCCAGTTCCAGAAAACCAGAGAACTGCTAGAGAAAATCCAACAGAGAGCCACTTAGGGGACTTGAGCATCTCCCCTGTGAAGAGAGGCTGAGAGCCCTGGGGCTGATTAGTCTGGGGAAGAGAAGGCGGGGAGGGGATCTGATCAATGCCTATCAATCTCTGAGGGGAGGGTGTCAAGTGGAGGGAGCCAAGCTCTCTTTGGTGGTGCACAGTAATAAAAGAAGGAGCAACAGGTTCAAGCTTGAACATAGAAGGTTTCAGCTCAACAGGAGGAGCAACTTCTTTGGTGTGAGGGTGCCGGAGCCCTGGAGCAGGCTGCCCAGAGAGGTTGTGGAGTGTCCTTCTCTGGAGACTTTCCAAAGCCACCTGGATGCATTCCTGTGCAGACTACCCTAAGTGATCCTGATTTGGCAGGGGGGTTGCACCTGATGATCTCTGGAGGTCCCTTCCAACCTCTTATCTACTGTGATACTTTGAAGAGCCCAGGTGCTGGTGGCATGTGAGAAAAAGGACTCCAGAAAGTGCCTGGATTTGTGTTCTCCTCCCTGAGCAGTGCCTCCCACAGACATTGGGAGATGTACTGAGCCAGGCTCTGACTCAGAATGGCTTTTCTCATGGGGAACTCCTCTTCGAATGGGACAGCTTTTTTAGCAGGACCTATTGTGACAGCACAAGAGGTGATGGGTTTAAACTAAAAGAGGGAGATCCAGTCTAGAGAGAAGGAAGGCATTTTCCATGAGGGTGGTGAGACACTGGCACAAGTTGCCCAGAGAGGTGGTAGATGTCTTATTCCCAGAAGTATTCAAGGTCAGGTTGGACAGGATTCCAAGCACCCTGATGTAGTGCAAGATGCCCCTGCTCCCTGCAGGGGGGTTGGACCGGATGACCTTCAAAGGTCCTCTCTAACATGAAGTATTCTATGATTCTTACCTACTAATAAGCAGCTTCCATTGTCCTGTGGTCATCTGGGACCTGGGCCTCAAAACCACCACATTCATTTATCAACAGGACTGAAAGATTGATGTCCCATTAGACATTTGACTCATCAATATCATCATATGTCATTACTGTGAGTGACAGTACAGAGCTGGCTGTGGTGCCAGTGGGACAACCAAAAACTCTATCTTTACATCTACTTATGGAAGAGAAGTGAACTGAAATCCACAATGAAATTGTGACATCTCCCCATAGCTTTTAAAGTGGAATCCCCCCAGGGGGTAACTGTGAGATGGCTTAGCCTCTCCCTCTGTGGGGCAGACTCCTAGGATTGCTGAGATGTCCTTCACCATCTCTGCTGATAAGCTACCCTCACGATAACGCTGCATGATGTACTGTGGTGTTTCTGAATGTGAGGACTGGAAAGGGGAGATTTTGGAAAGGAATATCAAGTGGGATTTGTCCAGTCAGCAGGGCTGACCTCCTCCCTTCTTGCATAAAGAGGGAGAAAACACAGTGACAATGTGAGAGGTTGTTCCTGAGCCAGGACCTTGGCTGGGATTACAGCTGAAGCATCATTTTTCACCAATCTTCCAAGTGCTTCTAGAGGTTAGGGTGTTGTGTCAAGATGCAATCTCCTTGCCTTCATATTTTCTCTCTGAGGCTCAGGAGGAGGGCATTGCTCTGAGTTGCTGGAATCATGCTGGATCAGGCCCCAAATAAATGAGATTGAACTTAACCCATCAGCAGGGAGCCTGGTGAGATCGCAGCCATGGGCTCTGAAAGCAGACGCTCGGGGGCAGCTCCTGTGGGTAAACTCTGGGCTCCCTTTGTCTTCCCCTTCTTGCCTGCTTGGTGTATAGATACAGCTGAAGAATTACCTCTGTTTCACCTTGTTTAAAACAAAACAAAGATGAATTCATGCAGGCCCATGCTTTAAAAGAGAAAGCAAAATCTCTGGAAAGGGAGGTTGTCAGGAAAGTTTCCTAGAAGCACATCCAGGTTCAGGATGGGGTCAAAAGTTTTGGTTTGAGTACTTAACCCATCCAGCCAGAGTCTCCTTCTTCCTCTACCCAAAGCTGAGAGAAGCCTGGGGGATTTCTTAGTAAGATTTCAGGGTTTGCCTTTATTTCAGGCTGGGTAGGATGAAGACAGCTATGGAGAGCCAAGTTCAGAAGTGGGTGCAAGGAAAGGGAGATTGCCACATCCTGGAACTGCAGGTAGAAGAATTTGGGTGTGAGGTAAATTTCTACTTGGGTGCTTTGTACTTTTGGGGATTGGATGTTCTCAAGGGTGAACTGGAGTCCAGCAGGTCTAGGGAGGTTTTTCTCCCCCTCTACTCTGCCCTGCTGAGACCACACCTGCAATCCTGTGTCCAGTTTTGGGCTCCCCAGTTCAAGAGAGACAGAGACCTGTGGGACCAAAGGGGAGCCATGAGGATGCTTAGGGGACTTGAGCATCTGCCCTGTGAAGAGAGACTGAGAGCCCAGGTGCTGTTTAGTCTGGAGAAGAGAAGACTGAGAGGGGATCTGATCAATGTCTATCAGTCTCTGAGGGGTGGGTGTCAAGTGGAGGGGGCCAAGCTTTTTCAGTGGTGCACAGTAATAAGCCAAGGAGCAATAGATACAAACTTGAACACAGAAAATTTCACCGCAGCATAAGGAGAAACTTCTTTGGTGTGAGGGTGCCAGAGGCCTGGAGCAGGCTGCCCAGAGAGGTTGTGGAGTGTCCTTCTCTGGAGACTTTCCAAACCCACCTGGATGCCTTCCTGTGGAGACTACACTAGGTGATCCTGCTCTGGCAGGGAGGTTGGACCTGATGATCTCTGGAGCTCCCTTCCAACCTCTAATGTTCTGTGTTTCTGTGAGTCTGTGAGTCAGAGTGGACCCTCACTATTCTGTCCCAGTGAGGCCTCAGCTGGAATATTGTGTTCAGTTCTGGGCTCCTCACTTCAAGAGAGACAGGGAAGTACGAGAGAGAGTCCAACAGAGAGCTATGAGGTTGGTTAAGAGAATGGAACATCCGTCCTATGAGGAAAGGCTGAGAGACCTTGAGGCTGTTTAGCCTGGAGAAGAAGCAGGCTGAGAGGTGATCTTCTCAATGTTTATAAATACTTTAAGGATGGGTGTCAAGAAGAAAGGGCCAGGCTCTTTCCAATGGTGCCCAGTGGTAGAACAAAGGGCAATGGATGCAAACTGGACTGACCACAGGAAGTTGCATCTCAACAGGAGGAAAAACTTTCTAACTTTCTTGCCTCACTAACATTGTGAGGCAATGTTGAGAAAGAAGCAATGAGAAGTCTTTCAGATTCTGTGGGGAATGTGCCGCAAGAAGGGGTCGACAACGATCAATATGATCCATGAAATCCAACTTTATTGATCCACACTTCCTTATTTATAGCCTTATCTTATACATAGTTAATTCTATTCTAATTTAACACACACTATTGGTTACTTTCTAAAAGGGTTACATCATTGTTTGCACTACTCTGTGGAATTTCTAGCTCAGTCTAATTGCTCCTTTTCTCAGCTCCTTATCTTGTTTGCCTCCCATCTAAGGGGCAGCTTGACTTCAGCATACCAAGCATCAGACTTTTCCACAACTCCTACTCCATTGCTATATTAACAACAGAAAGTCCTTCAAGGCCGAACTTGCACAGATGTTCAAGCCGTTTCCCAACAATTCCCCCATTTTTCTTTTGTGCAAGTAAGGCCTTGGAGGTTATTCTTTGAACACTTTGCATAATACAATTATAAACAAGCTTAACAATAATCAAAATTAGTACAATAATACCTAAAAGCCTTTAAACTTCTTTTATCAATTGTATAACCCACTGTCTGCAAGTTCAAACAAAATTCGTTACTGCCTGTCATGTTGGCCCATGTCACCCATACAAGACACGGTGCTTAAGTTGAACTGGTTAGAATGTTCTAACAGCATTAGCATAATACATGGTCAAAGATAACAAACATTGTAAAGAAGAACTTAGATCTTAATAGTTCCAATCTTTACATTTCACTTATTGACAGAGAAGACTTGATTATGCCTGAACACATTGCACACAGAGATTAAAACACAAATGCAATCCTTAGCACTATCCTTTACAATCTGCTTTAGGGGTATGTTGCATTTTTATTTTCTCTAGGATGGTCACAAATCATCAACTGCTTAATGGCAGCAAGATTTCTTTAATCTGTAAAGGTAGATCTGGCCAGGCTCTAGCTTCACAGACAGAAATCTGCAGGAAAACAGCAAGAGCAAAAAGAGCTTCATTGCTTGCCCAATATAAAATTACACAAAATAACGTGTTTTTACTCATCGTAGTAATTCCAATCTCTTAATGTTCACACAACAGTTCAGCAGTCACGACACTCAGTTAGAAGTTAGATGCTTTCTGTTGACATCTTGGATCATCGTGACAGTCATTGAAGTCAGCGCTAAGCAGGTTTGCTGTCATTTTCATGACAGTTGTGCTGTGTGTCTTGTGGTGAGAGGGTTACAGCACTTCTAGGGTTACCATGAGCTGATTTTTTCTGCTATGGGGGTATTCTCTCTTTTCCCCCCCTTTTTTTTGTTTGTTTGTTTTGATTTTGTTTTGGTTCAGTTTTTGTTTGGTGAAATGTGAAGATGAAACTTTATCCCCTAGGATGTCTGCATTCAGAGGCACACTTAGTTAACAAAAGAGAAGACAAAGTTATCCAACAACCATAATATTCAGTCCTAATTCACATGGTGCCATGGTACATTCTTCTGAATGGCGTTTGTGATCCCAGATGATTGATGTTCAGCTTCATGGGCAATGCTGTGTCCTCATGGTCTTGATTCTTCTGCTGTTGTTTATTGCGATGATCACAGGTAGCAGGAAAGAAGGCTTGAGGCGACCTGCTTGTCATTTGTTTTTAAAATTTATTTCTTGTTTACTTTCCTAATTATTATTTGTATTTTGTTGTTATAATTTTTAATCTGTATTTTAATTTGTTATTCTAATCACCTTTTTATTTTTATTTTTTATCTAGTATTTAATCTTTTATTTTGTTTGATCTTATATTCCTCAATTTTTTTTTGCATGTTTAATTCATTTCATCTATTTTCTATTTTTATTTGTATTTTTGCTTTTTTATTGTATTTGTAACCTGCTTTTCTATTAATTCTTTTTATTATTATTGCGCATTTTAACTTTCTTGATGTCTTCTTTTTATAGAGTTTTTGTTTTAATCTAGTAGTTTTGATAATCCTTATTTTTTATTTATTGCTATCAATTCTTACATTTTTGTTAACAGCTATTTTGTCAGCAATCCTTATGATTTTTTAGTTTGTCATATTTTGGTTTTAATATTTTAATTTTATTGTTGCTCTTCTTGTTTATTACTCTGTTATTTAGTACTCTATTCTGGTATTTAGTACTCTATTTTTTGTATCCAGAGTTTTTGTACCTTTGTAATATTTTGTATGTTTAAACTTTTTCTTTGCACTTGATACCTTTTTGTTTACCATTTAAAACAATTTTTTTTTGTTCTTTGCACTTGTTACCTCTTTTTGTTCACACCCCTTTTTTTTTTTTTTTGTATTTTTTGTAGTCTATGTCTAAGAAAGAAATCTAAAAATGTTACATTAGCTAAAGAATACCTTAGAAAATTAATACCTATTCACTACAAACCTTAACATTATTACAATATTACATGGAGCTCCTTTGAAATGCCAAGGCACACAACTAAGAAGGTTCGAACCAAAAGAAAATCTCACAAGGTGAACTCATCACTAAGTACGCACACCTCAATACAACCACTATGCATTAATTACCCACAAGTACTAAATGCATACCATTCATCACGCTCGCCAGGAAAACCCAGCAAAACTCTAAATAACAAATCTTCACACCTTAGCACAATCACTATGTATTAACCACCCACAAGTACCAAATGCGTACCATTCACCATTCTTATTACAAAAACTTAGCAAAACTCTAAATAGCAAATCTCTGAAAGACATTACAACCGGAAATGAGAAAATTAACACTGTCGCTTTAAATCAGAGCAGAGTAGCGGCTAAAGCCGCTGGGAAGGGGGGTCGCTGGTGCGAGCCTCTGCGGGGGAAAGGGTGGGGGCCGGGCAAGCGGCCACCGCTGGGCTGCTGCTGCTGTCAGTGCTGCTGCTGCTGTGAGTGCTGCTGCTGCTGTCAGTGCTGCCGGTATCAGTGGTGCGTCAGTCGGTACTGCCTTGGTCGGAGCCGTCGGTATCCGCGGGGGCGGGCGGGGTGCGGTGGTAAGAACACCGTCACCGCGAGCCCCAAAGCGCTCCGCTGTTTCTCAGAGGGGCCGTAAAGCAAAGTCAGCTCTGCTTGAATTCCTCGCTGCCGGTGTTGTCGTCCGAATCCAAGCCCTCGCTGGCGATATCAGAGGAAGGTGTTGATGAACGAGATCGAACGCACTGAGCTGCCTTTTCTCGGCTTTTTCCCCGCTGGGTGCAGACGGTAGTGGTGGTGGCTGGCAAAACGCCATGTGGCCGCCGAAGATGTATCGGGGGCGGCCCCGGTCGATCGGCCGATACTTTGAAACACATCGTCCGGCTGCAACTCAGACAGAACTAGGGCTGCATCTCTTCCCGACAATTTTCGCTGTAACTGCAGCAGCCATTTGCTGTTCTAGTTTATATTTTTTAATACAGTTTATGCATTCTCGCCAGGGCTTTTGCAGCTTGATAGTGACCCAGTCCCACAGTCTGTTTCCATAGTCTCTCCAAACAAGTTTCATCAAAATAACTATCTCCGCTCGGGAAATCCCCTAAAGCGGATCCATGGGCCAAAAGCCCAGGAATTACTTTGGGCGATATCTGCGCCTTACGCTTTTCTAAAAAGCATTGCAATAAGGAGAGCGCTGCCTCTTTTTCCATATTCACCGACGTCCGCGAACTGCACTGCCGCGAGCTGTTACCCGTCAGTGTCCGCCGCTCCTTTCCTCAGGCCCGCTGATGCCGGCCCGCCCGAGTTTGCCGTCGGCCCGCCAAGCCTAGCTCGCCGATCCTTTTCCTCGGGCCTGCCGATACTGGCCCGCCCAAGCTGCCGTCGGCCCGCCGATAATTTTTGCCGTGCCTGAATAGCAGCTTTTTGTTCTGCAGCATGCTGGTCGAATGCTACCATAACCACTCTCCATGGCTTACTGTTCTTCTTAGCAGCCTTATCATCATCTATACTTTTCATCCATAAATCTTGTCCTAATTCCTTCCACAGTGGTCTAGCAAAAACATCGTTGGGCTCTTTTAAATACCCCAACTTCTCAGCATATTCTAACAAAGGCTCTAATTCTTTCTTTAAATCAATGCCTCTAACATTTCGCTTTTCTAAAAAGCACTGCAGTAATACGCTGCCTGCCTGCCCATATTAACGTTAATACCTGTGCGCACAGTCTCTGTCAGCAGTTCCAGGTCTACAGCGTCTTCGGCTCCCAGGCTGCCCTCCTTCTCTTTGTCCGAGTGATCAGCCTCCGGTACTGCTATCCCGGGCCGGCTCCTTGCCTCCGCGCTCATGAACGTACACTTAGTCCTCGAGGAACCTTCAGACTTCTCTGTGAGTCTGTGACCCTCTCTGTGGGGTCGAACCCTCTCTGTGGGGTCCCTTGTTCAGGCGCCATTTGTCGCAAGGAGGGGTCGACAACGATCAATATGATCCACGAAATCCAACTTTATTGATCCACGCTTCCTTATTTATAGCCTTATCTTATACATAGTTAATTCTATTCTAATTTAATACACACTATTGGTTACTTTCTAAAAGGGTTACATCATTGTTTGCACTACTCTGTGGAATTTCTAGCTCAGTCTAATTGCTCCTTTTCTCAGCTCCTTATCTTGTTTGCCTCCCATCTAAGGGGCAGCTTGACTTCAGCATATCAAGCATCAGACTTTTCCACAACTCCTACTCCATTGCTATATTAACAACAGAAAGTCCTTCAAGGCCGAACTTGCACAGATGTTCAAGCCGTTTCCCAACAGAATGAAATGGCTTTCTGAACCTGCTGTAGCAGGGGGGTTGGACTATGATAGAATCATAGAATCAACCAGGTTGGAAAAGACCTCAGACATCATCAAGTCCAACCTTTTACCTAATACCTCCTGACAACTAAGGCATGGCTCCCAGTGCCACGTCCCATCCTCTTTTGAACACCTCCAGGGACAGTGACTCCACCACCTCCCAGGGCAGCACATCCCAATGGCCAATTACTCTCTCTGCGAAGAACTTTCTCCTCACCTCGAGCCTAGACCTCCCCTTACACAGCTTGAGAGTGTGTCCTCTTGTTCTGGTGCTGGTTGCCTGGGAGAAGAGACCAACCCCCAGCTGGCTACAACCTCCCTTCAGGTAGTTGTAGAGAGCAGTAAGGTCTCCCCTGAGCTTCCTCTTCTCCAGGCTGAGCAACCCCAGCTGCCTTAGTCTCTCCTCACAGGGCTGTGCTCCAGACCCCTCCCCAGCTTTGCTGCCCTTCTCTGGACACCTTCCAGCAACTCAACATCTTTCCTAAACTGAGGGGCCCAGAACTGGACACAGGACTCAAGGTGTGGCCTAACCATTGCTGAGTACAGGGCAGGATGACTTCCCTGCTCCTGCTGGCCACACTACTCCTGATATAGGCCAGGATGCCATTGGCCTTCTTGGCCACCTGGGCACACTGCAGGCTCATGTTCAGCCTACTATCAACCACTGCACCCAGGTCCCTCTCTGCCTGGCTGCTCTCCAGCCACTCTGACCCCAGCCTGTAGCACTGCATGGGGTTGTTGTGGCCAATGTGTAGAAGCCGGCACTTGGATGTGTTCAATCTCATACCCTTGGACTCTGCCCATCTGTCCAGCCTGTCGAGGTCCCTCTGCAGAGCTCTCCCACCCTCTAACAGATCAACACCTGCCCCCAACTTGGTGTCATCTGCAAACTTACTGATGATGGAATCAATCCTCTCATCCAGATCATCAATAAAGATACTGAATAGGATGGGGCCCAGCACTGATCCCTGGGGGCACACCACTAGTGACTGGCTGCCAGCTGGATGTGGCACCATTCACTATCACTCTCTGGGCTCGGCCCTCCAGCCAAGTCCTAACCCAGCATAGAGTGCTGCTGTCCAAGCCATGGGCTGATAGCTTGGCTAGGAGTTTGCTGTGGGGGACTGTCAAAGGCCTTGCTGAAGTCCAGGTAGACTACATCCACAGCCTGCCCCACATCCACCAGGCAGTCACCTGATCATAGAAGGAGATCAGGTTGGTCAGGCAGGACCTGCCCTTCCTAGATCCATGCTGGCTGGGCCTGATCCCTTGGCCATCCTGTAAGTGCTGTGTGATTGCACCCAAGATGACCTGTTCCATAATCTTGCCTGGCACTGAGGTCAGGCTGACAGGTCTGGAACTCCCTGGCTCATCCAACCATTCTTGTGGATGGGCATCACCTTGGCCAGCTTCCAGTCATCTGGGACCTCTCCAGTGAGCCAGGACTGTTGAAAAATGGTGGACAGTGGCTTAGCGAGCTCATCTGCCTGTATCCTCTGGCATCATCTCTCAGTATCCTAGATGATCTCCAGTAGTTGCTTCCAACTATTTCCATTCTGTGTTTCTTTCTCTGTTAGGTGATGCTACATTTCCCTTTCTTACAACATATCCTGCTAGGTCCTAACAGCTGATATGATTTGGTCCAGCTCCATGTGCTACTACAAAGCTCTGTTGGTTTACACTAGCTGGGGAAATACAGCTGATATATTCCTATAAATATCATTATTTTAAAATATTATCCTATCACCCCGAGGGAAAAGGACAGAATATCTTAAAAAGTGGCTCTGGAGCATTTATCCACTTGAATAAAATATCTTGGATTTAATAAAGCAGTTTGTAGTTGATGCTATTCTCAAATCTAAGGATATAGACCTTGTGTGCAGACAGATAGCTGTATATTCTCTGATGAATTCCAACTCCATGCTCACCACCCCCCTTCTCAGTTTTACATCATGTAGGTTGGTCTCTAAGGTAGACAAATGACATTCAGTAGAGAAAACTCCCATTAGATCATTTTAGTTTAGTCTGCACAAGTGTTTCATGTATAGCCTGTGCTGAAGGGCAAGGGCGTGGGAGAAGCAAAAATCACAATAAAATCAGCAGAGTCTTTGTCAGGAAAGTGATCAAAGAGTTCCTGAGGGACCATCCCTTTACCAGCTACAAAACAGGCCTTCTAGACAACCATTTGCATCCTCCAAGTGAGATGGGATGTGCTGCCCAGCTCTCTGCTCAGGGAAGATGCTGGGAGGAGGCTCTGAAGGTGTTCAGGGGTGTGGGGAGCAAGAGGAAAACTCAGCTCTGGGATCGCTTAAAGACTGAGACACCTAGGGATGTTTAGGCTGAAGAGCAGGCTGAGAGGGGATCTGATCAATGCTGATCAATAGCTAAAGGATGGTGGGGGGTGAAGAGGATGGGGCCAGACCATTTTCAGTGGTGCCCAGTGACAAGATAAGGGGCAACACACTAGGACACAGGGAGCTCCACCTACATAATGAGAAACGTCTCTCCTGTGAGGATGACAGCACTGGAACAGGCTGCCCAGAGAGGCAGTGGAGAGGCTTTCAAAATCCATCTGGACACTGAGATCCTGTGCAACCTGTTCTGGGTGACCCTGATTTAGCAGAAAGGTTGGAATAGATGAGCTTCAGAGGTGCCCTTCCAACCCCCATAGCTCTGTGATTCTGAGATGGCTTGCCTTTAATAACACCCTCACAGAATTTGCCTTCCCTTCATTGGGCAAAGGGTTATGAAATTTTGCTACCAGATGCAGGACTTTACCCATGTCCTGTGCCCACAGGAGACAGTGCAGAAAAGATTTGGGAGAGAGGGAGAAAGAGCAGGAGACTTAAAATCCACCTGAGGTTAATGACTTTATCATGTACAAGATGCTTTGTTTTGCTTTGTTTTCCCCTTGGGACCAGTTTCACTGGTCAGGGAGAGTTTGATTAAATAGATCAGCAGAACCACGGTTCATTGTTTTCTAATTGTAAGAGCAAAAATAACAATAAGAAATTATTATGAGGGTATGCATTGTGGCTCACTTTTATTGGATGTTGTTGAGAGAAAGTGTACTGCATTTTATCTGTATGGTAAAGGTGAAATGAGTTATTTTAAAGATCCTTTCTGGCCTGTGTGGAGTTGAGAGGTTTTTTGCTCTTCTAAGTGGAACTTTTCAAGGCATTCACCAGAACCACATGGCCTC
Organism: Dryobates pubescens; assembly: GCF_014839835.1. NCBI lineage: Eukaryota > Metazoa > Chordata > Aves > Piciformes > Picidae > Dryobates > Dryobates pubescens. The sequence continues at coordinate 7,015,940 of NC_071648.1, read as the reverse complement.
CAAATATCTCTCATGAAAACAAAAAGGCAGGAAAAGGAATAGGCTACACAGGGAGGTGCTGAATCCCCATGCCGGGAGGTGTATAAAAGTCACAGAGATGTGGTGCTGAGGGACATGGCTTGTCACCACACTTGGAAGAGTTAGGAAACGGTTGGACTTGCTGATCTTTTCCAACTGAAATGAATCGCTGATTCTATGGTTCTGCCTTTCACAGACAAACTCCAGAAACAAATTAAAGGAGCTGTTCAAAACCATCTGCTACCTACAACCTTAAAAATATCGCTTCCACCTGAAAAATGCAATTTATTGTTTAATGCAATGTCCAAACTTGGGGAACGGGACAGCCCAGGGGAAGCCTGGGCTGAGGTTGGAGCTACCCTGCAGCTGCCCTCACACTGTCTTTGCTCCAGGGGGCAGACAGGACATCTCAAACAGCACATTTGCCCCCAGCAGGGCTCTATTCCCTAAGAAAAGGTAGAAAAGGGGTCAAAAAAAGCCATGAATTCCCAAGCAGAGTGGTTCAGCCACCTCTGCCAGGCACAGGCCTTGGACGCTCAACCACCTTTAGGCCCACCAGAGACCTCGTACATCAGGCGAAATCCAGGAGGTCACCCCCACAATGTTCAGGCCTTTGAAGCCACCAGCAGCCTCAAAAGCCTTGATGAAACAACACCCAAAGCAACCAGATTTGGCATCAAGCAACACAGCCGAGCCAGTGGCGATGGTCGAGGCTCTGCTTTACTCTTCTGCAGCTGAGGAAACCCAGCTTGCACAAACCCGGTCACAGCAGTTCACCATTTCCTCTCATAACCCCCAGCAAATGCTCCCTGGCCTCCCTTCCCCTTGACCTCACTCCAGCAGTGACACAACCTCCTTTAAAGCCAACCCTGTCCTGGGCTACAGCCCTGGATTCTGCCCTTCTGCTCGGTTCCGCTCTGCTGAGACCCCAGCTGCAGTGCCGGCTCCTGCGCTGGGGGTCTCGGCACAGGAGCTGCTGGAGCAGGGCTGGAGTAGGCCTTGAAGGTGATCAGAGGCTGTTCAGTGGCAGCATTAGCCTCAGCAATCTGTTTGCCTTCCTGCAGCGCTTCCTACGTGCCAGTACAGGGCAGTGGCTGCCCTGCAGCTCCAAAGGGAGACCTCCAGCTCCTTCCTTAGCAGCAGCAGCGCCAAGAGCTGCAAAGTGCTCTCCATCAGGCCTGGATCTCCTCGGCTGTGACAGCCCTGAGCTGGGATGAGTCAGGAACTGCTGCCACTTGTACAGGGACCTGTGGAGGCTGCTGCAGAGGAGAAGACAGGAATGAATTGAGGACTACTGTGTGGACAGGCTGAGAGAGTTGGGTTGTTCAGGCCGCTGAAAGCTATGGGAAGAAGGCTCCTGAGGAGCCCACCCCAAAATGGCAGAACACCGACGGTGCAGGGCGTGCCGGAAGGGATGCCGAGGTGTGGGGGGATGCTCTGAGAGGCATAGGCAGGGGTCCAGGGACAGTGCAAAGGGCAGAGGAAGGAGCTGGGTTGAGCCACTGGCCTCTGCTACTGGCCTCAGCCAGGGTGCTGCTGATGTCAGCAGCCGGGTTCTGGAATTGTGGCACCTTGGCAACCGTCTGTGTACTCGGTACCTGGTGGTGCTGAGTGTGCTAGGCGAGTTCGTTGGTGGTGTGCTTTGGTGGTTCGGTTCTTCTGGTGTGGTTCTGGGATAGTGGTTTTGGTTCCTTGGGTTCGGTGATGTGGTTTTGGTCCTTTGGGTTCGGTGGAGTGGTTTTGGTCCTTTGGCTTTGGTGGAGTGGTTTTGGTTCTTTGGGTTTGGTGGAGTGGTTTTGGTGGTGTGGGTTTGGTGGCTTTGGTGCTGTGGGTGTGGTGGTGAGTTGTTGGTGGTGTGTTTTTGGTGGAGTGGTTCAGGTGTTTGGGTTTAGTTGTGTGGTTGTGGAGGTGTGGTTTGGTGGAGAGGTTCTAGTGGTGTGGTTTGGTTTGGGTGTGGTGGTGAGGTCGTGGTGGTGAGGTTTGTTCTGCCTGGGTCTGGTGGTATGGGAGTGGGAGAAGTGGTAGTGGTGGCTGTGGCGGTGGTGGCAGAGCCAGCAGCAAGCAGCCCGTGTGCTGCTGCCGAGCACCATGAAGAGGGTCTTGAGGTTCCTGCGGCGCAGGACGGCCCGGGTGAGCCCCATGCCCTGTGGGAGCGGCAGAGATGAGCAGCAGCCTGAGGGCCAGGAGCATGGCAGCAGCAGGCAGCAGAAGGAGCGCAGGGAGCGGGGCTGGGGCAGAGGCAGGCAGGCGCTGGGCAGGAGCCTCCTGGGCTCTCGTCCTGCCCCGGGGCTTGTGGCTCCTCCTCCTCTGCAGGAGCTCCTGCCGCTGGGCTGGGCGGCTAAGAAGGGTCTGTGAGCAGGGCCGTGGCCGGGCCTACACGGGGCTGTGCTTTCTCCCTTGGCAGCTCCAGAGCACAGGCTGTGGAGCCCAGGGAGCAGGGGAAGAGGGCAGAGGCTGCTCCAAGCTGGGCTCTGTGTGCAGCAGGAGCTGCTGGAGAGCCGAAGGCTGCCCCTGCCGTGAGCGCAGCAGGCAGCGCTGTGCAGCCGGCAGGAGGCCGTGGGGACGCGGCTGTCAGAGGCCCTTTCGGTAGGTTGCTGTGGAGCTGGGAGAGCGGGAAAGGTGGTGTGGGGGTGCTGATGATGCTGGGCAAAGATGCTCTGCTAGGCACGGTGCAAGGAGAGCAGGAGTCTGCAGACACTGCTTCCTTTGGGGCTGGTTCCTGAGCACCTGGAGACATCTCCCCGGCACGTGGGACAGGTCTGTGTGCTCCAGGAAACCAAATGCCCAAGCTGGAAACCAGCTGCATGTTGGTAGGGGGCTGGCTGGGATCTCAAGGCTTTGTGGTGTGTGTGTCTGCTAAGGGTGTCTCTGGAAGCAAGGTGATTGGGAAGGCACCGGAGGCATCATGGGGCTGTCCAAGCTCACTCTGATTCCCAAACTACATGGTTTTCCTGCAGGGGAGCGGGCCACAGAGTTCCACGCGCACCGTGCCAAGCTATGGATGTCTGAGCAGGCTGCCAAGTTGCAGGGACACGTGGAGCAGTTGTCTGAGATTGAAGAGAAGTTGCGTGAGGGCATCAGTGAGAGGAATGCAATCAGCAAGGCCCTGCTTCAGCCCCCCGAGAATGTCAACGTAAATGTGAGCAGGCTGGAAGGTGAGGTGAGCCACCTGCAGAGAGCGCTCCGGGAAAAGACAGAGGCTTTGGGGAAGGCAAAAAGAGCACTGAAGAGGACGGCGAAGGAGCTGGAAGCCCAGCAAAAGAAGCAACAGGAAGAGGAAGCTGATAGCATGAAGAAGGCAGCAGTGCTGCAGCAACAAGTGGCTCAGCTGCAAGAGGAGAACCTCTCCCTCCGCCAGCAGCCGAGTAACTTGCAGCAGGGTGGCCAAGAAGGCCAGGTGAGCGATGCCTTTCCGTGTGAGGCCAAGAGAGTAGATGAAGAGGAGAGGGGAGCACTGCCCAGATTTGTGGTGGTGGTGGTGGTGCTGCAGAAGGTTTGGGCAAGCCTTGAGACACACTGATGCCTCTGTACGTGCGTGTCTGTGTCTGTCCTGTCAGCTGCCTGGGCTCGTGCCGAGCATTTGACACTGTCCCACACAACGTCCTTGCCTGTAGAGTGAAGAGACCTGGCTTTCTAGGGGTGTCCCAGTGGGTGGGGAAGGACTTGGCTGGACAGTCAGACTCCAGAGCTGTGGTCAGCGGTTGGTGTCTGGGAGGCGCTGGTTATGCGCACTTGCAGGGCAGAAAGCCGGCGGCATCCTGGACTGCAGCAGAAGCAGTGTGGGCGGCAGCAGCAGGTGAAGGGAAAGGATTCTGCCGGCACAAATCAGACCTGGAGCTGCTCAAGCAGCTCCAGGGGAGGACCAGAAAGATGACTGGGGCTGCAGCTGTACCCCTGGGAGGACAGGCTGAGACAGTTCTTGATGTGCCTGGATAGAGACCCCTTCATTAAGCAATGACATTTTGTGTTTCCCTAGAGAAGAGGGGGACAGCTGCCAGGACACCCTGAGCCTGCCCTCAGCTGCCTGCAGCTAACAGAATCCTCCAGTGCTTCTGCCTGTGCCTGCAGTGACCTGAAAAAAGGGCTGAAGGAAGCTAGGGACAAGGTATGCAAAGCCTCTGAGGGGCAAAGCAGTAGCCTGGGGGCAGCATCTGGGTGGGCAGGAGTGAGGCAGCTATGCTCTTTGGAGCCTCACTTCTGCTCCACCACTCTCCAGCGGCCGTGGCCATGATGCCATATTGCACCCCAGGCACTCCCAGACGTCTCTGGGCTTGGCTGCTTCCCTCGCAAGGTTTTTCTTCTCTGGGTGCCTGCGCTGGGATGGTGCCGAGTTGCCCGGCAGTGGCCTTTTGGGGAAGGAAAGTCCTCTTTTGCTTGCCTGTGTCTCATCAGCCATTTGCTAGATGAGCTATCAGGCTTTTGAATGAGCTCCACAGAGGCATCAGACCCCTGTGCCTAAGGCAGGCTGGTTTTTCCCCCCATCAGATAGACAAATTGACCATGGAGCTGCAGTTGGAGTCCCAGGCACGTCAGCAGCTCGCAGCCAGGACTCAGGAGCTGCAAGGGCTGCTTGAGACTCTTGAAAGGAAGCAGTGTGAGCAGAAGGCACAGGCCCAGAGAAGACACACGGAGCTTATGAAGAGGATTGAGCAGGTGAGTTATGTTCCCTTGGCATGCGTGTGGCTGTGGCCCCGTCTGTGAGGTGTCTTCTCTTGGGCATCTGCTTTCTTGGGCAGCCTGGTGGCTTTGGTGCCATGGAGGGAAGCTGGCAAAGGCTGCTTCTTCTCTTTTAGTTGGAAGCATCTGCAGGCAATGCCCTGAAACCGCTTGAAGCCTCCAGCCCCTTAAAGATTACAAAGCTGGAGCAGAAGAGTCAAGCTCTGGAGCAGGAGCTGGAGAGAGCCCAGAGAAGGCAGAAGGAGAGCGAGCGGCAGTTGGCCCTTGCGAAGGCAGCTAAAGAATCCTTTGCAGGGTTTTGTGAGAAGAGCTGGGAATTCATCAGGAGCCTGCAAGTGGATTTAGAACTGTAAGGGCAAATGTTTTCTCTTTGTGCCCACACAAGAGACTGGGAGCAGTTCTCTTGACAGCCCCTGAGGTACCAGAGCTCCTCAGGCCCACCTGGGGGATGCTGTAGCCAGTTTGTTGTCGCCATTTGCTGTAGGCCTCTCATCTTCCCGCACGTCGGGTGGGAAAGAGGAGCTCCCTTTCTGCTGCTGTTGTCTACCCTCTTAGGACAGGCAGGCTGGAAAAGGCAGAGGGGACAGAAGAGGAGCCTGTGAGGCAAAACATCCTCTCTCAGCTGCTGTGCTGAGGGTGCATGGCCAGGCTGAGTTTGCACTGGGAGGAGAGCAGGAGCCAGGGTCCTCCCCACCTTCTAGCAAAGGTCCCCCAAAGCCAGAGCACAGGTCACTGGGATGCCTAAGCAGCAAGACACGGGGGGGGGGGGGGCACAGAAGTCTCTGTTCATAAGTTTTAGAGCAAAATCTCCCACTTGGGGAACAGCTTTGTGCCTGTGTGAGCAGCAGCTGTTGTTGATGCTCCTGCCTTTTTCACAGAACCCACAAGATGCTGGCGTGGCACAGGAGTCTTCGTCTGGAGGACAGCCCTACTCTCGCAGCCTACCTGGGGCAGGCTGGGGAGGGAGGGGAAATTCCTTGGAGCATGTTCCAGTGTGATTCCTCAGTCTTCAGGTGGGTTCAGAAGTACGGTTGGGTTTTGCCTGTGTTAGTGAAAGAGTGGGAGTCTTTCCCGTGTCATTTGTGGCCGGGTGGAGTGGGAGCAAAGAAGCTGCCTGCTTCTCCTGCTGAGGCCACGGCAGTTCCTGTGAGGTGTGACAGGTGTAGGGTGTAAGGGTCAGCAGATGGCATTTGGGAGTTGTGTGTGGGTTTGGAGGTGAGGGCCAGAGCGGTTTGATGGCTCCAGAAGCCCCTGGAGAGGCAGTGACTCGTGGAAACCTGGTCCCTGTGCACAGTGCTGGCCTGCTGGCACATCTCTGCACCTAGGACTGTTGGTGGGATCTCTGTTGCTAAGGCTCTTGGGGTGTCCAAGCCTGCAAGATCTTTGGGTGGTTCCTGTTCACAGAGGGTTTGGGACCTCTGCATGTGCAGCGTTTGGGATGTCCCTGCCCCCCATAACCTTTGGGTTGCCCAAGGGAGGCAGCTCACGCCATTTTACCTAGGCAGCGGCGAGGGAGGACAGAGAGAGAGAACCCCAGGCTTGATGTTTTATAGGGGAGCAGGGCATTATGGGAAATGAAATCCCTGGCTTCCTGTGACCACCCCCTGGGCTGGGCCCCCTTCTGGCACATCCCAGGTGTGGCCTGTGCAGTGGCACCCGGGCCGGCACCCAGCCTAAACCACCAGCCGTAGCCAGCTCTTGGGACCATCATCTCCTTTCCTAGGGTCAGCAGAGGCCCTCTGCACCCAAAACATTTGGGCTGTCACATCCAGGGTCTCTGGAGAAGCCACACCGTGCAAACCCTTGAGGTGCCTCTGACCCCAAGGCCTTTGGAGCATTTCTGCAGCCAGAGCTTTTGGGGGATCTCACACCTAGGGTCTCTGGGGCACAGTTTTATCCATACTTTTGGGGTGTCTCCCAGCCCCCGACCCACCTGCTTCCCAAGGGCTGAGAAAGCATCCCCTCCCTCACCCCCTCTCCATCCCGCTCCAGCACCCCGCGAATCCCCTCGCTAGGGGTCCGCATCCCGGCGCCGGGGTGCTGGGGCGGGAGGTGAATTCCTCCGGGACCGCTCCGAGCCAAGCCGCCCACGGAGAGCCGGAGGGCGTCGGGACCGACCCCTGTAGGGCTGTGTGCTGCAGGGCGGGCTCCTGACGCTGCCGAGGAGGGAAGCAGGCAGTGTCGGTACGCTCGGTGTCATGTACTTCCTAATCCTGCCGGATTGCTCCATCGGGCTGGAGAGGCAGCAGAGGGGGGAGCTGGAGGCCAGCCGGCCGCCTCCCGGACCTCGCAGCCACCCCGAGCGAGCCACCGACGGCCACTACGTTGCTCCTCTCCTTCGTGCCGTCGTGTCACCCCCACCGAAAACACCCAAATCCCCTCATCTTGTCCTTCTGTCCCCTCTTCCTTCCCGGGTAGGACACGAGGAAACACGTCACCATGACACTGCTGGACGCCGAGCAGTCCTACCTGGAGTCCTTGCGCACCTTGATGCAGGTAAGGTGGCAGGGCCGGGGGAGGTGACACCCTCCCCCTCCCTTCCCTCCTCCCCCCCCCCCCTCCAAAATGCCTCGTGGTGTGTAGCCCTCCCTTGCTTGGCACTGTCCCCCCGGCCCCCCCAAGTCGCAGCCCTCAAGCTGTGGGTCCCCTGCCAGCACCAAGGTGGCACAGGAGTGGGTTGGGAAGGGGTGGCAGCGCGGGCTGGCGGGGGGCCGTGGGCATCAGGGTGGCCGCGGTGGCAGCAGTGGGGTGTAGGGCTCACATCTGTCCCCCCAAATGAAGCCTGGAACGTTCCTGGTGGGTTGTCACCTGGCAGGTGGTGTGTCCACAAGCCCCTTCCAGTGCTTGACGCCAGCCCCCTCCCAAAGCTCTCTTCGGCAACCTCATCTCCTGGTTGCTGATGACCCTGCCATGGTGGGAGACCCTTTACACGCCCTGTACCCATGCCCCCCCCCCATTTTCTGCTCACCTTCACCATCTTCAGCCATGGGCTGAGGCTTCTTCTCCGTTCCTGGGTTGTACTTTGTTTTCACTAAGCTGGTTCCAAACCTCCCCCTGGAGCAACCTGGCCCCAGGGCCCACCCTAGGTTTGAGATGTTAATGAATGTGTTTCAGGGTGATGGTGGTCAATGCCCTGGAGACTTAGGTCAGTCTTGGCTTAGGTGTGGCTCTTCCCATGGTGGACCCAGAGATCACAGTCTCACAGTATCACCAAGGCTGGAAGAGACCTCAAAGACCATCGAGTCCAACCTGGCACCTCAGACCTCATGACTAGACCATGGCAGCAAGTGCCACATCCAGATGTTGTTGCAGGAAGGAAGGACCCTTTGAGGCTGCTCCTAGTGCAGATGTTGGCTTGGGGGTGCAAGAGGACCCCAGCTCTGGGACTTATCCAGGCAGGGTTTAGGGTCTGGTGGTGCCCCCGATGATCTTGGCATGGATGGAGGCTGTCCCTTGGGCTGTGCCCTCCTCTGAGGTAGGACAGGAGGCTGGTTGGAGGGGACAGCCATGCTGGGGGTCAGTGGTTCCCCACTGGAGGGACTGGGTGGGCATGAATGGAGGCCATGGTGGGCATGAATGGAAGGCCCAAACCCTTGCCCGTGGGATATGTCCTGGCACGGTGCAGCCAGGGGGATCTGGCTTTCTGGGGAGAGAGTCAGAGGGCTCCAGATGCCCCCAGCTCCCCATCTCAGCTGGCACCAGGTGCTTGGAGCCATCATGATGTGGCCTGGTGACGTGTAGCATGGTGGCTCCCGAGGGCAAGGACTACCTTGGAGCATGATCTTCCATCCAAGCCAGATGGTGCATGAGCAAGCCCTGCCTGCTCTCCCTGTGTGCTGAGGTGGAAGCTGTCTGCGTGCTCTTCTTCCCCATCTGGTCCTTGCTCCCCTAGTTTCCTGGTGGGTGGGAAGTGAGGCACAGCCCAGCCCTTCTCCTGATGGAGGAGTTGGGCCACAGTAGGGCAGGTGAAGTGGGTTAGGAGCCTCAGGAAGGGTTTGGCTCTTCTGACTTGGGTCTCCGTGAGATACCTCCCATCAGCTTGAGGAACCTCATCCTTGGGATGGAGGTTTGCCAGCTGGGATGGAGATGTTTGAAGCCACTCCAGGTGGGTCCTGTCCTCACTGATCATCTCCATGATCCTTCCAGCATCCTTGAAGGGCACTGGCATCTCATACAGGTCAGGCTGGGGAGGTGTCAAGGAGGTTCAGAAGACCTTCCTCATCCTGCATTCCTTGCAGATTCCTGAGGGCACCACCCCTGCCCTCCTCATGGGAAAGGGCTTTCCCAGCAGAGCTTCCCACCCAGCCTTGCAGAGGACCTGCTTTTCCTGCTAGCTCTGAGCCATTGCCCAAGGGAGGCTGCTGGGTGAAGTGGTCCAGGGTTTGATCCACAGCATCTAGCCTGCTGGTTCCAAACATCCTAAATCCCACCAGGACTGCACCAGATTTGGACCCCAAGGTCATGCTGCCATGACTTCCTAGCTGGGTCAGGCTGTGCTGAGGGCTCCAGCCCTGCACACAGCACTCCAGCTGAGGTCTCCCCAGAGCCGAGCAAAGTGGCACAATCCCCTCTCTGGCTCTGCTGCCAGCGCTGCTTTGGCTGCAGCCCAGGCTGCCCTTGGCCTTCTGTGCTGCAAGCTCACACTGCCTGCTCCTGGCCAGCTTCTCCCCACGCAGAACCCCCAGGTCCTTTTCCTCAGGGCTGCTTTCCATCCCCTCCTCCCCCAGTCTGTATTGATAGTGAGGATTGTTCCAGCCCAGGGGCAGAGCCCTGCACTTGCTCTTGTGGAACCTCCTGAGGTTCATCTGGGCTTCCCCTCTACAGCCTGTCCAGGCCCCTCTGGCTGCCATCCTGTCCCTCTGGTGGATCCAGAGCACCACTCAGCTTGGTGCCACCTGCACTCTGCTGATGGTGCCTCAATCTCCCTCTCTCTGTCATTGATAAAAAAATTGCAACAGCACAGGTCCCAGTGCAGACCCCTGAGGGACACCACTTGGCATTGATGATCTAAGTCCAACCCCTGTGCCATGGGCAGGGACATCTTGCAGTAGATCAGGCTCCTCAAAGCACCATCCAACCTCTCCTTGAACACTTGCAGTGATAAATTCAAGGCATCCATGCAAGGTGATGATGATCTCTCAGGAGCTGGTGGCCCCTTGGGCGGTTACAAAGACCAGGCTGGTGGTGGCCAAAGCTCCAAGCCTGGTTTCTTTGCCAAGCCTCTCCTGCATGGAGCTGGTTTCCATCCCCAGCAGCCAGAGCAGCACAGTTGGGGCTTGCTTGGGGGTGCCATGGCATCGCTGATGGGGAGGAATAACAGCAGGCACCAGGACAGGTTAGAGGCTGCCCTGCTGGAGAGCAGCTCCATGGAGAAAGACCTTGGAGAGCTGGTGGGCAGCAAGTTCTGCATGGGCCAGCAATGTGCCCTTGTGGTCAAGAGAGCCAATGGGATCCTGGGGTGCAGCAAGAGAAGTGTGGCCCTCAGGGCCAGGGAGGTTCTTCTGCCCTTCTGCTCTGCCCTGCTGAGACCACAGCTGCAATCCTGTGTCCAGTTCTGGGCTCCCCAGTGCAAGAGAGACAGAGACCTGCTGGAGAGAATGCAACAGAGAGCCACAAGGATGATTAGGGGACTTGAGCAGGGATGGATGGGTGTAAGAATGGAGAGATGGATGGATTGGTGGACAGAAGGATAGATGGATGGATGGGTGGATGGAAGGATGGACAGAAGAATGGAATGATGGATAGACAGAAGGGTGGATGGATGGATGGATGGACAGGATAGAGAGAAGAGCAGATGGGTGGGTGGGTGGATGGATGGATGGACAGGTGGATGGATGACAGAAGGATGTGGACAATATAAAATTCCCCAAGTGTGGGGGAAGACAAGATGAGTTTGGGAGAGTCAGGGAAGAACCTACAGGTACCCTGGGTTGGGGGTGGGTAGGGAGGCTCCAGGTGAAACCTGTGGAAATCCTACTGTGCCCATGCCTGATGTTCCCATGGCCTTGATGCTTCCCTGTGAGTGGACCTCTGGCTTCACCTTTGTGGCCATGGCACCCAGGTCCCCATCCTACTTCAGGCCAAAGCCATGCCTGGGGAAACTGAGGCTGGGTTGCACTTCCAGTAGTTGGAGGGGCTGCGAAGCAAGAGGGAATGGAGAGAGGTTCGGAGAGGAGAGGAGAGGTTCGGAGAGGACAGGAGAGGTTCGGAGAGGAGAGGAGAGGAGAGGAGAGGTTCGGAGAGGACAGGAGAGGACAGGAGAGGAGAGGAGAGGTTCGGAGAGGAGAGGTTCGGAGAGGAGAGGAGAGGTTCGGAGAGGAGGGAAGAGGAGAGGTTCAGAGAGGAGAGGTTCGGAGAGGTTCGGAGAGGTTCGGAGAAGGTCGGAGAGGTTCGGAGAGGAGAGGTTCGGAGAGGTTCGGAGAGGAGAGGAGAGGTTCAGAGAGGAGAGGTTCGGAGAGGAGAGGAGAGTTTCGGAGAGGAGAGGAGAGGAGAGGTTAGGAGAGGAGAGGTTAGGAGAGGAGGGGAGGGGAGGGGAGAGGAGAGGAGAGGAGAGGAGAGGAGAGGAGAGGAGAGGAGAGGAGAGGAGAGGAGAGGAGAGGAGAGGAGAGGAGAGGAGAGGAGAGGAGAGGAGAGGAGAGGAGAGGAGAGGAGAGGAGAGGAGAGGAGAGGAGAGGAGAGGAGAGGAGAGGAGGGAAGAGGAGAGGTTCGGAGAAGGTCGGAGAGGTTCGGAGAGGAGAGGAGAGGTTCGGAGAGGAGAGGTTCGGAGAGGTTCGGAGAGGAGAGGAGAGGTTCAGAGAGGAGAGGTTCGGAGAGGAGAGGTTCGGAGAGGAGAGGTTCGGAGAGGAGGGGAGAGGAGGGGAGAGGAGAGGAGAGGAGAGGAGAGGAGAGGAGAGGAGAGGAGAGGAGAGGAGAGGAGAGGAGAGGAGGGGAGAGGAGGGGAGGGGAGGGGAGAGGAGAGGAGGGGAGAGGAGAGGAGAGGAGAGGAGAGGAGAGGAGAGGAGAGGAGAGGAGAGGAGAGGAGAGGAGAGGAGAGGAGAGGAGAGGAGAGGAGAGGAGAGGATAGGAGAGGAGAGGAGAGGAGAGGAGAGGAGAGGAGAGGAGAGGAGAGGAGAGGAGAGGAGAGGAGAGGGAGAGGAGCGGGAGAGGGGAGGAGAGGGGAGGAGAGGTTTGGAGAGGAGAGGTTCGGAGAGGAGAGGAGAGGAGAGGTTCGGAGCGGAGAGGAGAGGAGAGGAGAGGAGGGGAGAGGTTCGGAGAGGAGAGGTTCGGAGAGGAGAGGAGAGGAGAGGTGAGGGGAGGGGAGGGGAGGGGGGCGAGGGGAGGGGAGGGGAAGGGAGGGGAGGGGAGGGGAGGGGAGGGGAGGGGAGGGGAGGGGAGGGGAGGGGAGGGGAGGGGAGGGGAGGAGAGGGGAGGGGAGGAGAGGCGAGGCGAGGCGAGGCGAGGAGAGGAGAGGAGAGGAGAGGAGAGGAGAGGAGAGGAGAGGAGAGGAGAGGAGAGGAGAGGAGAGGAGAGGAGAGGAGAGGGGAGGAGAGGAGAGAAGAGGAGAGGAGAGGAGGGGAGGGGAGGAGAGGGGAGGAGAGGAGAGGAGAGGAGAGGAGAGGAGAGGAGAGGAGAGGAGAGGAGAGGAGAGGAGAGGAGAGGAGAGGAGAGGAGAGGAGAGGAGAGGAGAGGAGAGGAGAGGAGAGGAGAGGAGAGGAGAGGAGAGGAGAGGAGAGGAGAGGAGAGGAGAGGGGAGGGGAGGAGAGGGGAGGGAGGAGAGGGGAGGGGAGGGGAGGGGAGGGGAGGGGAGGAGAGGAGAGGAGAGGAGAGGAGAGGAGAGGAGAGGAGAGGAGAGGAGAGGAGAGGAGAGGAGAGGAGAGGAGAGGAGAGGAGAGGAGAGGAGAGGAGAGGAGAGGAGAGGAGAGGAGAGGAGAGGAGAGGAGAGGAGAGGAGAGGAGAGGAGAGGAGAGGAGAGGAGAGGAGAGGGGAGGGGAGGGAAGGGGAGGGGAGGGGAGGGGAGGAGAGGGGAGGGGAGGAGAGGGGAGGAGAGGAGAGGAGAGGAGAGGAGAGGAGAGGAGAGGAGAGGAGAGGAGAGGAGAGGAGAGGAGAGGAGAGGAGAGGAGAGGAGAGGCCTAATAAGTGCAGTGTATAGGGGCAGAATGACCTCCCTGCTCCTGCTGGCCACACTGTTCCTGATGCAGGCCAGGATGCCATTGGCCCTCTTGGCTGCCTGGGCACACTGCAGGCTCATGTTCATCCTACCATCGACCAGTACCCCCAGGTCCCCCTCTACCTGGCCGCTCTCCAGCCACTCTGCCCCCAGCCTGTAGCTCTGCATGGGGTTGCTGTGGCCAATGTGCAGAACCTGGCACTTGGATGTGTTCAATCTCCTGCCCTTGGACTCTGCCCATCTGTCCAGCCTGTCGAGGTCCCTCTGCAGAGCCTCTCTACCCTCCAGCAGATCAACTCCTGCCCCCAACTTGGTGTCGTCAGCAAATTTACTGATGATGGACTCAATGCCCTCATCCAGATCATCAATGAAGATGTTAAAGAGCATGGGGCCCAGCACTGATCCTTGGGGCACACCACTAGTGCCTGGCTGCCAGCTGGCTGTGGCACCATTCACCACCACTCTCTGGGCTCGGCCCTCCAGCCAGTTCCTAACCCAGCTCAGAGAGCTGCTGTCCAAGCCAGGGGCTGACAGCTTGGCCAGGAATTTGCTGTGGGGGACAGTGTCAAAGGCCTTGCTGAAGTCCAGGTAGACTACATCCACAGGTACCTTTAGCCAAACACCACACTCAGCTGTGAGAGGCAATGCACCAAAATGGACTCTCCAGACTGTCTGTTAGCTGAGGAAGGAGGTGGATGTGGAAAGTTTAATACATCCAATTGGTGCCTAAAGATTGAGGACAATGGGGAGGCAGCAATAAATATAGCCACCAACAGCAGGAAAATAGCTCCTGGACCAGTCCAAACCTGGCAAGGACTGGAATGGGAGACATTGTCTTGGTTGCCTGGTGGGCCATGGGTCAAACGAGTGTCATTCTTCTCTCTTTGTGCAACAGCAGCTCTAATCTTTCTACCATGTCTGATACCCTGGTTTGTATGGCTTATCCATCCTGCAGTCAGGCAGGTGCAGGGTGTAGCCATCTCAAGTGAGCCGGAAAAGGCTACAAAAAAGAGCAGTATGATGGATCTGCAAATAAGAGCAACATCAGAAATGAGCCAAGAGGAAAGGATTAAGTTGATGGGGAATGAATTTTGTAAAGACAACTATTACAGCAAGGAGAGGAGGGATTGATGGGATCAAAAGGAGGGAGTGTCCTTACAAAGGAAGAATTGGCTATGAGGGAGTTGGAAGAGAAAGGGAGGACCCAGGCAGTTCACCTTCTCTATGTGTATGTAAATCACAAAGGGGCCTCTGCTAAGTCCCTTCCCTTGAACCTTGCTGTAAATCAGTAGGGCTCTGTCCAAAGACAGCAGACACTGAACACAGCCTGAACTGCTGAACTTTAAGGCCACAGCACACCAGCAGCAGCCAAAAAGAGAGAAAGCAGACTGTGAGTGACATCAGAACTGCTCTGCAGGAGAAGACAAAGAGTTTATTCCTTCTGAAAGCATCCAGGGATCAGGTGGCTCAGGGCAGCCTTCAGCTCCTGGTTCCTGAGGCTGTAGATGAGAGGGTTCACTGCTGGAGGCACCACTGAGTACAGAACTGCAAGCACCAGATCCAGGGATGGGGAGGAGATAGAAGAGGGCTTCAGGTGGGCAAGGATTAAAGTGCTGACAAACAGAGAGACCACAGCCAGGTGAGGGAGGCAGGTGGCAAAGGCTTTGTGGCGTCCCTGCTGAGAGGGGATCCTCATCACTGCCCTGAAGATCTGCACATAGGACACCACAGTGAACACAAAAGAGACAAAGACTAAACAGACACTGGCCACAAGAAGCCAGAGTTCCCTGAGGTAGGATGTGGAGCAGGAGAGCTTGAAGATCTGGGGGATTTCACAGAAGAACTGCTCCAGAGCATTGCCCTGGCAGAGGGGCAGGGAAAATGTATTGGCTGTGTGCAGCAGAGCATAGAGAAAGCCACAGGCCCAGGCAGCTGCTGCCAGGTGGAGACAAACTCTGCTGCCCAGGAGGGTCTCATAGTGCAGGGGTCTGCAGATGGCAACGTAGCGATCGTAGGACATGGTGGTGAGGAGAACATACTCTGCTGACATTGGGAATGCTATAAAGGACAGTTGGAGAACACATCCTGCATATGAGATGTCCCTGGTGTCCCTCAGGGAATTGGCCATGGATTTGGGCACAGTGGTGGAGATGGCACCCAGGTCAGTGAGTGCGAAGTTCAGGAGGAAGAAGTACATGGGGGTGTGGAGGTGGTGGTCCCAGGCTATGGTGCTGATGATGAGGCCATTGCCCAGCAGGGCAGCCAGGTAGATGGCCAGGAAGAGGCAGAAGTGCAGGAGCTGCAGCTGCCTTGTGCCTGGGAATGGCAGGAGGAGGAAGTGGGTGATGGAGCTGCTGTTGGACATTTGTGCCCTTTGTGCACAGTGCAGCAGCCAAAAGGCAAAGGCAGTCACAAGTCAATGGAGCACAACCAAAGCCATTTCTGAGCCCCTGATATGGAGACTCAAGTTTTCGTTTTGAGGAGACCTCCCTCCAGCTCTGTTGCTGGACTCTTTTGTGCTGGCTGAGCCTGCAGGGGAGAGCAGAGACTCTTCCTGCTTCCTGCTGCTGAGTCAGTCCTGCTCTGCAGCAGGGGAGTGGTGGAGGCAGCAGCAATCTCTGGTGTCCACATTCAGATGAAAGAGTTCTAAAGCAGAAAGGCTTCTCAGCATCTCCCAGTGCTAAGGAGAGAGGGTAGAAAAGGGCAGTTCCTGAATGGTTTAGGCTTTTGTACTCCAGCTGCCCACATCTCACCCCCACAGTGTTCATGGCTGTCACAAGTTCTCACACACAGCATTTCTGCCGCCCTCAGGGGGAGCAGAGAGAGCAGAAGCCTGCAAGGCAAGAGACTGCCTGTGGCTCAGAGCAGAGTGAGGGGAGCTGCTTGGCCCTGCTGCTACTTCCCCACTCCTCTGGGCTTGTGCCCGGCTGAGCTGGAGGTGATCACACTCCCATGTGCCCCTGAAAAGCCACCAGGCCCTGCTGAGAGCAGAGGGATCCCCCACAGACCACTCAGTGGCTCAGCCTCTCTCAAGGTCTCAGCACCACACTTGCAGCCCAGCACACTCAGGGCTCATTGCAACACCCAATGGCATTTCCTCTCCTGTGGCAGCTCTGCCTCTGCTGCAGCTCTGGCTGCAGAGGAGGTGCTTCACACCTTGGAGCCCACGACCCTGAGGCCAGAGGCTTTTCTGGGGAGGAAGAGGAGGCCAAGGGCCTTGCTCAGAGGAAGGATCTGTCCTGGAGGGGATCGGATGGAGAGGTCTGAATGCTCCCTCCCACAACATTGCTGGGTTCAGTTTCCTCCCCTTCCCTGATCAGATCCCTGCTGCCTGGAGTTTCTCACCCTGGCAGGAGTGTGCTGGGTGATGGATTTGCCCTGCTCATAGAGCCCAGCCCAGCCCCTCTGCACTCACCTACAGAAACCTGCCCAGCATCAGCTGTGGCTGTGTCAGCTTTAGGAGATGCCTCCCAGAACTGCACCTGCACCACCCTGTACCCACAGCCTCAACACGTCTGTGACTGCAGTGAATTCTCCTCCAGTGAGCTCTCAGCATCCTCCCAGTCCTGGCCACCTCAAAGCTCTTTCTGCCTTCCTCATCTCCCTGAGATCCTCTGGCAGTGCCCTCAGCCCTGCTGTGCTGTGCAGAGGAGCTGCTCCTGGCCAGAGCTGTCTCCTGCAGCACTGCCTGCTTGCCAGCAGCACCTTCCAGCCCAGGAGCCTGGCTGGGCTCAGCAACAGAACCAGCCCAAGGCATTTAAAGGAGCCCTCTGGTGGCCCTCTGCTGCCAAGTCCATGAACCTCAGAGACTAAGAAGCTGATGAAACCTCTCTAGAAGTCAAAGTCAGATTCAAACTCTGAAGTTTCTTCTATTCATAATGGGTCTCAGTGAAGCATACTGGGAAAGGGTCCTCAGGATCTGCTTAGAGCAGAAGGAGACAGTGGATGCAAGGGAAGCATCACTGGAGGCACTGAAGCATTTCCAGACTCTGGTGAGAGCAGAGAACTGTGGCAGTGCTGCCAGGTCAGGACAAGCAGCTCAAGGTGGCTCTGCTGCTGAGGAAACCTGGAGGGGTTTCATTGATCCAAAGGGCCAAGCCCTGACCCTCAGCCCCTGGCAAGGCAGAGCATGTCCCTCACTTGTGTCTCAGGGCTCTGATTCACCCTGTGAAATCATTTTTATCAGATGCTTTGTGCAATAAAAACCTCTCCAATTAGCTGCAGAAACCTTGGCAAGAATTAGAGGTTCAGCAGTATTTAATGAGCCCCATGGAGTATTTGGGGCTGATTACATCATCCTTAGGTACTGCCAGGAGACTCTGCCAAGGGACTGCCAAGAAGCCTCTCAACAAGTCCAAGGCAGAAGCAAACTCCAAAGTACCTCGAAGCACTGATTGGCCTCACTGAGGCTTGTTACTGACAAAGGCTCCCCAGGGACTCGTTAGAGCAGCTTGTTAGAGGCCAGGATTGCAGGGAGACAAAGGCAAAGTACAGGGGAGAAAAACTTGCCTTTGGTCTGTGAAGCAGAAAGGCCAAGCCCTGACCACTGCCCTTGCAATAGAAGAACCTCAAAGCCTCAAAGCCAAGTTTCTCCTCACAGGCCTTGGTGGCAGAGGCGCTGCCAGAGCCAAGGGCACAAAGACCTTGGTCCTGTTTGGCTTCCCAGCCTTGCCAGAGCCCTTGGCCATGAGATACTCCCCCACCCTTACCTGATAGAGAGCATCTCCCATGGGAGCAGAGAGGGAAGAAAGAGGAAGAGAAGGACTTTGCAGATAGATCTATAGGGTCAGGATATTATGAGTATGAAATAGGCTGTTTCCTGTGTCCTCCTTATTGGGTTGGACCCTCTGGACACAGGAGCTGTAGCTTATGTGGCAGGAATAGAAGGAACCCAGCCTGAACTGCCACAGAAGGTGAAGGGAAAAGTCTGAACACAGCTGGTGACCAAACCAATGTCTTGTGACAAAACCAAGAGATTCCAAAACAGGCAGTGAAAGGTGAGGAGAACTTCTCCTGGTTAGCTGATGAAACGGAAACCTCAAGGTTCTCCAAACAAACAACAGGAAGAAGTGTCTCAGAGAACTGGAAAAACTCAACAGCTAAGGCTGTGCAGTGTTGGTGGCCAAGAAAAAGGCTGACACCAAGATGTGCTCAAGCAGCAGCCAGCAGCAGAGGCCACTTGTTTAATACACATCATGGCTTATGTATTTTTCTTTCTGTGTCCATGTGCCCTTTGTACTTCAGTGATTGGTTTAGGCTTGGTGTCCATGCCCTTGTCTCCCCCTTCTGGTAGCCTGGGGAGTTCTCTCTGTTTCTTCCTTTGTTGTTCACTGATCTTCTTTCCTGGAGTTGTTTACATTCCTGATTCAAGGGCAGAGCTCTGCTTAGTTCAAGGTTAAAGCTGCCCATGGCCACCTGCTTTACCTACAATTCCTCCTTTTCGCCCAGGGCTCCTTATCTTCTGCAGGGCCCTTTGCAGCCATGTGAATGAACAGGGCACTGCCAACACCACGGTTAATCCAATCAGCAATATTCACAACCCAGTTTGTAAAACTCTAATGTCTATGTTTAGAATGATCACTTCAGTGTGTACAACACAGACCATCACATTCTGTCCAGCCCTGACTGGGAGCTGAGAAGAAAGAACCAACAGCAGCTCGATTTTGCAGGCTGGCATGGATGACACTCTCCACATCAGTGGCTAATTCAAGCAACACTTTTGATGTTTCCTTGTCTTGTTTTGCAACCCAAGATGCCAGTTCCCTTAGCTGAGCTGGTGCTTTGCTGTAGCAATTTGAAGCAAGATTATCCTGGCTGCTATGTGCTCAGCTTTCTTCTACAAACCTCCCTGATCATCTCATTCAGCTGTTAGGCTAAGCCTGCATGGCTTTAAGGCAAAGGGAGTGTGATTAACGATCATAGTAGTAGTTCAGCTCCAGATCTCTGCTGCAGGTACACACAGCTTTCTGCTTGTAAAGTCCCTAAAATATCTAATTCTTGGGGCTCTAATGGGGCAGAGAGCAAATTATCATCCCATGTGTCCTGGTTCTCAAAACACCTTACTGGTGTGCTACAATTGAATTTTGACAGGCATTTAAATTCCAGGTTTGATTTAATGTATGCAGCAGTGCAGGGAAGTCATTGTGCCCCTGTACTCTGCACTGGGTAGGCCACACCTTGAGTCCTGTGTCCAGTTCTGAGCCCCTCAATTTAAGAAGGACATCGAGACACTTGAAGGTGTCCAGAGAAGGGCAACAAGGCTGGGGAGAGGCCTTGAGCACAAGCCCTATGAGGAGAGGCTGAGGGAGCTGGGATTGTTTAGCCTGGAGAAGAGAAGGATCAGGGGTGACCTCATTGCCCTCTAAAACTACCTGAAGGGTGGTTGTAGCCAGGAAGGGGTTGGTCTCTTCTTTTAGGCAACCAGCACCAGAACAAGGGGACACAGTCTCAAGCTGTGCCAGGGGAAGTTTAGGCTCGAGGTGAGGAGAAAGTTCTTCACTGAGAGAGTTGTTCAGCATTGGAATCTGCTGCCCAGGGCGGTGGTGGAGTCCCCATCCCTGGAGATGTTCAAGAGGGGATTGAACGTGGCACTTGGTGCCATGGTCTAGTCATGAGGTCTGTGGTGACAGGTTGGACTCTTTGAGGTCTCTTCCAACCTTGGTGATACTGTGAGCTATACTCTGAGCTTCCTCTAATACCGACAGAGACAGCTGGGATTCAGAAGACGAAAACACCGATGTTGAGAAACCAAACAGCACCAACTTTGTTCTACAGCTCCTCTTAGGAAAAATGGAGTGCTTGGAGGCTCGTGGTTATGGCATTTTTATGACCGCACCACTCCCGCGAGCTCCAGCAGCCCCCATGAGCCCCGGCAGCCCCCATGAGCCCCGATGGCCCTCGTGAGCCCCGGCGGCCCCGACTGCCCCGACCAAGGCAGCACCGATCAATGCACCACCGACACCAGCAGCACCGACTGTAGCGGTGGCCCCGGCAGCTGCCCCCATGGCAGCAGTCACAGCAAGGACCCCAGTGGCCCCGGTGGCTATCCCCATGGTGGTGGCCCCAGTGGCCCCAGTGGTGGCCCCTCCCCAGCGGCTCCAGCTGTGCTACCCTCCCTGCCTCTCAGATCCCAGGCATTCTCAGCATCTCCCTGCGATGGAGGCTACAATCGAATTCTGAAGTGTAAGGGATAGTGTAAGGGATTGGGAGGTGGGAGGGACGAGGAACTGCTGCGCTGAGCTTGTGGAAAGGTATTGTGAGAAATGCAGGAATAGATGGAGAATCTGTAGATTTTCCTGTACATGCATCTCCTGTGGTATTAGAAGGTCAACAAAGAATATGGCAATCTCTGGACTGAAAAATGTTAAAAGAAGCTAAACAAGCCATAGCTACCTATGGGTTAAAGTCAGGATACACAACTGCAGTGGACGTCACTCTTGAGTCCACAAATGATGTTGTTGAGTCTGAACAGCACGGGCTTCTACCCTGTGCTCTGTTAATGGGCAGATTGTCTACCTCTAGACAGGGCATCTTTATAGCTCCCAGTTTAATAGAGTCTCATCATGACTGGGTTATAAAAGTTATGCTCTATACCATTACCCCTCCTGTTAGCACTCCTGTTGGGACCACAATTGCTCAGCTAATACCAGTTGAGTCCCGAGTGCCTAAGGCTTCTAACAGGATTCGAGGACAAGGAGGTTCCACCCATATAGAATACATAAAATAAACCAGGTTGGAAGAGACCTTCCAGATCATCGCGTCCAACCCATCAACCAATCCAACACCACCTAAACAACTAACCCACGGCACCAAGCACCCCATCAAGTCTTCTCCTGAAAACCTCCAATGTTGGCGACTCCACCACCTCCCCAGGCAGCCCATTCCAATGGGCAATCACTCTCTCTGTGTAGAACTTTTTCCTAACATCCAGCCTGAACCTCCCCTGGCGCAGTTAGTGGGCAGGGAAAGTCACTTAGGGTTTGTCCCTCCATTTCCAGATGAACTGAATTTATCAAACAGCACAACCACTATTTGTAATGCTCTCTTTATTGCCTGGCCTTTCCAGTGTGCAGGGGAGTGTGTGTCAGGCAGGCTGCAGCTCATCTCTTACTGGATGCATTACAAGTGGTATCACTGTCCTCTCTGAAAATGCAGGGCCATCTTGCCTATACATTAAGAAACCCTTAGTCGCACAACTAGACCAGATCTAGAGGATAAGGTTGCAAAAGGGAAAACTGTATGAGACTCTTTCCCAGAGAGATCCCATTAGTATAATACTTAACAGCAGTTGCTCAGAGCCACATCCAGCCTGGCCTTAAAAACATCCAGGGATGGGGCTCCTACCACCTCCCTGGGCAACCTGTTCCAGTGTCTCACCACCCTCATGGGGAAGAATTTCTTCCTAATATCCAACTTGAAGCTACCCATTTCTATTTTTTTTCCATTCCCCCTAGTCCTATCATTACCTGACACCCTAAAAAGTGCCACACCAGCTTTCTTGTAGGCCCCTTTCAGATACTGGAAGGCCACAATAAGGTCTCCTTGGAGGCTTCTCTTCTCCAGACTGAACACCCCGACTCTCCCAGTCTGTCCTCACAGGAGAGGTGTTCCAGCCCTCTGATCATCCTCATGGCCCTTCTCTGGACACCTTCCAGCACATCCAGATCCTAATAGGGGCTCCAGAACTGGATGCAGTACTCCAGGTGGCTTCTCAATAGCTTATTGGCCCTAGAAATCCAAAAGGGAAAAGCAGAACAGACTGTAACAATCAGACACCCTTGTGGACAAACTATACAACTTTCAAGGATTGTGGATACTGGAGCTGATGTCACTATTATACCTTGCCATAAATGGAATGGTCACTAGCCACTGCTGATGGCAAACTCTGGAGTCATGGGTTTAGAAGGTATCCAAACAACCTGGGTCAGCAAAGAGCCAGTGTAATTAGCTTTTAAAGACCACCAATCAATCACTGTAAGACCATACTTGTTAACCCTTCTAGTTGCTCCATTGGGCAGAGATGCCTTAAGTTAGCTAGGAGCAAAACTCGTTTCTGTTCCTTTTCTGTAGCGGCTACTGGTCAGCAAGCAACCCTCACATTAAAATGGAAACCAGATAATCCAGTATGGGTGGAGCAGTGGTCGCTCAGACAAGATAGGCTGCAAGTCGTTAAGACCCTACTGCAGAAACAATTGCAATTAGGGCATACCTTGCTAGCCAGCCTCACACTGCCACCCCCTTCCTCTGGTAAGACTCCAGTCTACCAAAGCTCTGTTCTGATGGAAAGCAACGGTGCTAATTTCATCATTTCTGCTTGTAATGTCTTTCAGAGATTTGTTCTTTAGAGTTTTGCTAAGTCTACCTAGTAAGCATAACGAATGGTAAGCATTTGGTATTTACAGGTACTTAGTACATAGTAATTGCAGTAAGGTGTACATACGTAATGAGTTCAAATAAGAAGATTTTCTTTTGGTTTGAACCTTCTTAGCTGTGTGCCTCGGCATTGCAAAGGAGCTCCGTGTAATATAGTTAAGGTTTGTAGTAAATAGGTATTCATTTTAAAAAGTATTCCTCAGCTAATGTAACGTCTTTATATTTCCTTCCTAGACATTGACTAGGAAAAAATAAAAAAATAAAAAAAGGAAAAAGTATTAAAAAAATTAAAATGAAAAAAAAATTAAAAATATACAAAAAGTATAACCAAAAAATTGTAACCCCTCCCAAAACCCCCAAACCATAAATAAATATACATAACAATACAAAACAAAAAAAATTAGATACAAAAAGTATGATAAAAATAAAAATGATAAAAATTTAAAAATTATAAAAAATAAAAATAATTAAAAATAAAAATTATTTAAAATTTTAAAAAATAAAATCAATTAAAAAATAAAAAATATTAAAAATTAGAGATGACAATACATGATTAAAAATAAATTTAAAAAATTAAAAAAGTAAGAACAAAAAATGAAAATAAAAACAAATTAAAAATTAAAAAATCATTAAATAAAAATGGATGAAAATTTTAAAAATTCATTAAAGTAAAATATTTTTAAAAATTCAAATTAAAAAATACTAAAAAGAACATATTTATTAGAATAAAAAATAAAAATAAAAATAAAAAGTTAAAAACAAGAAAAACAAATAGTTAAAAAATATAGTAAGTAAAAATAAACAAAAGCAAGAAAAAAGCTAAGGTTTCTGGTGATACCAGCAAGAAATAACTCCCCCCTGTCAACTGCAATCATCGCAATAAACAATGGCAGAAGAATCAAGACCATGAGGAAACAAACATCGATCACAATAACTGTGATGATAATCTGGGATCAAAAGCATCACTCAGAAGAATGTACCACAGCACCATGTGACTTACGACTGCATATTGTGGTTCGTTGATTGTTGTGTGATTAGAGAAAATGTTCCTATGGACCTGTATGTTATCTCACCGGTTTGCTAGAATTTTACACACTTCAGAGGGAAAATAAACATTCATTATACCACAACATGCATTTGTATTTTAGGTTGCAACCAAAATCAAACAAATAAATACCAAATAAAAAAGAGAATACCCCATAGAAAAAAAAGTCTTTTAATGATATCAACAAGAGCTAGTTAGCTCATGTCAGCACCCAGAAACATCAACTTTGCAAAGTGCTGCAACCCTCTCACCACAAGACACACGAACACAGCACAACTGTCAAGAAAATGACAATCAGCAAACCTGCCTAGCACTGACCTCAATGACTGTCACGATGATCCGAGATGTCAACAGAAAGCATCTACCTTATAACTGAGTGTCGTGACTGCTTAACTGTTGTGTGAACAGCAAGAGATCATTGTTACTAGGATGAGCAAAAACACGTTATTATGTGTAATTTTATATTGGGCAATGCAATGAAGCTCTTTTTGCTCTTGCAGTTTGCCTGCAAGTTTTCTGTCTGTGAAGCTAGAGCCTGGCCAGATCTACCTTTACAGATGAAAGAAATCTTGCTGCCATTAAACAATTCATGATTTTTGACCATCCTAGAGAAAATAAAGACGCAACATACCCCTAAAGCAGATTGTAAAAGACAGTGCTAAGGATTACATTTGTGCCTTAATCTCTGTGTGCAATGTGTTTGGAATGGGTTGGGGCAGATCCCCTCCCCACCACAGGCAGAAATAACGACTCAGGCAAACGGATTGCAAAAGTGATGGAAAGTTTAAATAGGGAAACAATAACAAACAACAATGAACGTTTTACAGAGACCCACAAGCACCATGATAAAGAGAGAGATCCCAGAACATACCCAAGAACATCCCATCCCCACCTTGGGGTACACCCAAACCCCCCCAGGGCTCTTTCCTCCCCCCCTCAACCCAGCCTTGGGCCTGGGCAGGCCCGAGGGAGGTGGCTCATGCCATTGTACCTAGGCAGCAGCAGGGGACGAAAGAGGAAGTGAAGAGCCCGCATGGACTTTTTATAGGGGAGCAGGGCATTATGGGAATGGAATACCTGGTGCCCTGTGACCATCCCTGGGCTGGGCCCACCCCTCGGGACCTCCCGCCTGCGTAGTGGCATCTGGGCCAGCACCCAGCCTAAACCACCACACGCCACCCCTTATTCCATACCATAATCCCTGCACCCAGAACATATCATCAAATCAGAACTCTTCTGATGACATGTCTAGCAACAGTCCATGTCTTCTTCTGGGCGTCCTTCAACACAGTCTCTCATTCAGGCTCAAACATCAGTCCATTCCAGTTGTTCTTCCTCATGTGATGGAACCTCCCAGCGACGCAGTCCTCCTCCTGCAGTGTGAATTCCTCGTGGACTCCTTGGGACATCCTGGTCACCTGGAAATACCTCACAACTTCTCAGCCAAGCCTTGATTTGCATTTACAGTTACTCAGCGGCTTTTTCCACCCCTGGGGCAAGCCGGTCGGAGCAATCAGGCTCCACGACCGCTTTTTCCATCCCTCCAGGGAACCACAACCGACAGCTTCTGGCCGCAATCCAAAGCTACACCAATGCACATCGCAGGCACATCGCCCCCCCACGGGGCGTTCACATACCGAGGCATCACCGCATCCAGTTCACAGCCCTCCCCCGGAGGGGGCGGCTGCAGCACAGCTCACTGAGAAGAGAGGAGGCGGAGCCAGGTGCTCGGTGCCGTTTTCAGAACATGTCCGAAAACACCAGGGAAAGATTTACAGCTGCCGCCACCTCCTGAACGCAGCCTGGCTCGGGCGGTGCCGCCGCCGCCCCTTGAACGCCGCCCGGCGTGGCCCCCGCCGGCTCTGTCGCCACGATGCAGAGTCCGAGTCACCTCCAACCCTTCGGGCATCCAAACGGTTGTTTCAGCCGAAGCCACGAGTGCGTTCTCAGTGCCTTTGAGAACAGCTTTCTGGCTGAGGTCCCCGCTCGCCCTCGGGGTGCGGCAGCAGTCGCTTGCCCGCTCGCCACGGGTGTCCGCCCCCGCAGTGGCCGCGGGCCGACCACGCTCTGCTTGCCACTGCCCCTCCTCCGCTCCCTGCCGCTCCGCAGAGAACGAGAAGAAGGCAGGTCTTGCCTTCTTAGGCTACTCGAGCATTCTTAAGCCACCCTGGGCAGAAAGTCACAGAAAGAGCCACCCCTCGCTGTTCCCAAGCAACAGGAGGGACTTCCATGTCATCAGCCACGCACCAGCTATCATTCTGCAGTCCACAGGAGTTCACACAGTTGCCCTGGCAACACAAAACCTGAGCCCCAACTTCCCAAACCCAAACCGACGCCCAGAACTAAATTTAAACTCTCCATCTTTTGCAATCCGAGCTGCAGTTGGCCCCACGTTGGTGCCAAAATGTAATGGGTTGGGGCAGGTCCCCTCCCCACCACAGGTAGAAATAACAACTCAGGCAAACAGATTGCAAAGGTGATGGAAAGGTTAAATAGGAAAACAACAATAAACAACAATGAAAGTTTTACAGAGAGCCACAAGCACCGTGACAAAGAGAGAGATCCCAGAACACACCCAAGAACATCCCATCCCCACCTGGGAGTACACCCAAACCCCCCCCAGGGCTCTATCCTCCCCCCCCAACCCAGCCTTGGGCCTGGGCAGGCCCAAGGGAGGCAGCACAGCCATTGCACCTAGGCAGCAACAGAGGTCGAAAAAGGAAGTGAAAAGCCCGCATGGACTTTTTATAGGGGAGCAGGGCATTATGGGAATGGAATACCTGGTCCCTGTGACCACCCCCTGGGCTGGGCCCAACACTTGGGACCTCCCAGGTGTGCCCTGCGTAGTGGCATCTGGGCCAACACCCAACCTAAACCACCACAGGACCTCCTGAGTTCACAGTCATAGAATGGGAGGGGGTGGAAGGGACCACCTGAGGACATTGACTCGTAGAATGGGAGGGGCTGGGAGGGACCTCCTGAGGTCAAAGAGTCATAGTATGGGAAGGGCTGGAAGGGACCTGATGAGGTCAGGGAGTCATAGAATGGGAGGGGCTGGAAGGGACCCCCTGAGGTCACTGAGTGTAGAATGGGAGGGGAAGGAAGGGACCACCTGAGGTCACAGAGTCAAAGAATCGGAGGGGTAGGGAGGGACCTCCTGAGGTCACAGAGTCAAAGAATCGGAGGGGTAGGGAGGGACCACCTGAGGTCACAGAGTCAAAGAATCGGAGGGGTAGGGAGGGACCTCCTGAGGTCACAGAGTCATAGAATGGGAGGGACTGGAAGGGACCTCCTGAGGTCACAGAGGCTTGGAATGTGAGGGGCTGGATGGGACATTCTGAGGTGAAAGAGCAATAGAATGGGAGAGGCTGGAAAGGACCTCCTGAGGTCCCAGAGTCTCAGAATGGGAGGGGCTGGAAGGGACCTGCAGAGATCAAAGAGTCCTAGGATTGGAGGGGTTGGAAGGGACCTCATGAAGTGACAGAATCATAGAATGGGAGGGGCTTGAAGGGACCTCCTGAAGTCATAGAGTCATAGAATGGGAGGGGCTGGAAGGGACCTCCAGAGGTCACAGAGTCATAGACTTGGAGTGACTGGAAGGGACCTCCTGAGGGCACTAAGTGTAGAATGTGAGGGTTTGGAAGGGACCTGCTGAGGTCACAGAGTCATAGAACGGGAGGGGCTGCAAGGGGTCTCCTGAGGTCACAGAATGACAGAATGGGAGGGGCTGGAAGGGACCTCCTGAGGTCATAGAGTCATAGAATGGGAGGGGCTGCAAGAGACCTCCTGAGGTCAGACAGCCACAGAATGGGAGGGGCTGGAAGGGACCTGCTGAGGTCAGAGAGTCCTAGGACTGGAGGTGTTGGAACGGACCTCATGAAGTCACAGAGTAAAAGAATGGGAGGGGCTGCAAGGGACCTCCTGAGGTCACAGAGACAAAGAATGGGAGGGGATGGAAGGGACCTCCTGAGGTCACAGAAACAAAGAATGGGAGGGGCCTGAAGTGACCTTCCGAGATCACTGAGTGTAGCATGTGAGGGGCTTGAAAGGATCTCCTGAGGTCACACAGTCAAAGAATGGGAGGGGCTGGAATTGACCTTCTGAGGTCAGAGAGTCATAGAATGGGAGGGGCAGGAAGGGACCTCCTGAGGTCAGAGAGTCATAGAATGGGAGGGGCTGGAAGGGACCTCCTCAGGACAGAGAGTCATAGAATGGAAGGGGCTGGAAGGGACCTCCTGAGGTCAGAGAGCCTAAGAATGGGAGGGGCCTGAAGTGACATCCCGAGGTCACAGAGTGTAGAATGGGAGGGGCTGGAAGGGATCTCTTGAGGTCACAGAGTCACAGAATGGGAGGGGCTGGAAGGGACCTGCTGAGGTCACAGAGTCATAGAATGGGAGGGGCTGGAAGGGACCTCATGAAGTCACAGAGACAAAGAATGGGAGGGGCTGGAAGGGACCTCCTGAGGTCAGAGAGCCTAAGAATGGGAGGGGCCTGAAGTGACATCCTGAGGTCACAGAGTGTAGAATGGGAGGGGCTGGAAGGGACCTCCTCAGGACAGAGAGTCATAGAATGGAAGGGGCTGGAAGGGACCTCCTGAGGTCAGAGAGCCTCAGAATGGGAGGGGCCTGAAGTGACATCCTGAGGTCACAGAGTGTAGAATGGGAGGGGCTGGAAGGGATCTCTTGAGGTCACAGAGTCACAGAATGGGAGGGGCTGGAAGGGACCTGCTGAGGTCACAGAGTCATAGAATGGGAGGGGCTGGAAGGGACCTCATGAAGTCACAGAGACAAAGAATGGGAGGGGCTGGAAGGGACCTCCTGAGGTCAGAGAGCCTAAGAATGGGAGGGGCCTGAAGTGACATCCTGAGGTCACAGAGTGTAGAATGGGAGGGGCTGGAAGGGACCTCCTCAGGACAGAGAGTCATAGAATGGAAGGGGCTGGAAGGGACCTCCTGAGGTCAGAGAGCCTCAGAATGGGAGGGGCCTGAAGTGACATCCTGAGGTCACAGAGTGTAGAATGGGAGGGGCTGGAAGGGATCTCTTGAGGTCACAGAGTCACAGAATGGGAGGGGCTGGAAGGGACCTGCTGAGGTCACAGAGTCATAGAATGGGAGGGGCTTGAAGGGATCTCCTGAGGTCACAGAGTCATAGAATGGGAGGGGCCAGAACGGACGTTCTGAGGTCAGAGAGTCTTAGGATGGGAGGGGCTGGAAGGGACCTCATGGAGTCACAGAGACAAAGTATGGGAGGGGCTGGAAAGGACCTCCTGAGGTCACTGACTGTAGAATGGGAGGGGCTGGAAGGGACCTGCTGAGGTCACAGAGTCATAGAATGGGAGGGGCTGGAAGGGACCTGCAGATGTCATGGAGCAGTAGACTGGGAGGGGCTGAAAGGGACCTCCTGAGGTCAGAGACTCACAGAATGGGAGGGGCTGGAAGGGACCTCCTGAGGTCACAGAGACAAAGAATGGGAGGTGTTGGAAGGGACCTCCTGAGGTCACAGAGTCATAGAATGGGAGGGGCTGGAAGGTACCTCCTGAGGTCACAGAAGCCTGGAATGAGAGGGGCTGGAAGGGACCTCCTGAGGTCAGAGAGTCTTAGGATGGGAGGGGCTGGAAGGGACCTCATGGAGTCACAGAGACAAAGAATGGGAGGGGCTGGAAGGGACCTCCTAAGGTCACAGAGGCCTGCAATGGGAGGGGCAGGAAGGGACATGCTGAGGTCACAGAGTCATAGAATGGGAGGGGCAGGAAGGGACCTGCTGAGGTCACAGAGTCATAGAATGGGAGGAGCTGCAAGGGGTCTCCTGAGGTCACAGAGTGATAGAATGGGAGGGGCTGGAATGGACCTGCTGAGGTCACAGAGTCAAAGAATGGGAGGGGCTGGAATGGACCTCCTGAGGTCTCAGAGTGATAGAATGGGAGGGGCTGGCATGGACCTCCTGAGGTCACAGAGTCATAGAATGGGAGGTGCTGGAAGGGACCTCCTCAGCTCAGAGAGTCACAGAATGGGAGGGGCTGGAAGGGACCTCCTGATGTCACAGAGTCATAGAATGGGAGGGTCGGGAAGGTACCTGCAGATGTCATACAGCAGTAGACTAGGAGGGGCTGAAAGGGACCTCCTGAGGTCACAAAGTCATAGACTTGGATGGGCTGGAAGGGACCTTCTGAGGTCACAGATTCAGAGATTGGGAGGGGCTGGAAGGGACCTCCTGAGGTCACAAAGTCATTGACTTGCATGGGCTGGAAGGGACCTTCTGAGGTCACAGATTCAGAGATTGGGAGGGGCTGGAAGGGTCCTCCTGAGGTCACAGAGGCTTGGAATGGGAGGGGCTGGATGGGACGTTCTGAGGTGAAGGAGCAATAGAATGGGAGGGGCTGGAAAGGACCTCCTGAGGTCCCAGAGTCTCAGAATGGGAGGGTCTGGAAGGGACCTCCGGAGGTCAGAGAGTCATAGAATGGGAGGGGCTGGAAGTGACCTCCTGAGGTCAATGAGTGTAGAAAGGGTGGGGCTGGAAGGGACCTCCTGAGATCACAGAGTCATAGAATGGGAGGGGCTGGAAGGGACCAGCTGAGGTCACAGAGTCACAGAATGGGAGGGGCTGGTTGGGGCCTCCTGAGGTCAGAGAGTCTTAGGATGGGAGGGGCTGGAAGGGACCTCATGAAGTCAGAGAGTCTTAGGATGGGAGGGGCTGGAAGGGACCTCATGAAGTCAGAGAGACAAAGAATGGGAGGGGCTGGAAGGGACTTCCTGAGGTCACAGAGGCCTGGAATGGGAGGGGCAGGTAGGTACCTGCTGAGGTAACAGAGTCATAGAA
Source organism: Dryobates pubescens (assembly GCF_014839835.1). Classification (NCBI taxonomy): domain Eukaryota; kingdom Metazoa; phylum Chordata; class Aves; order Piciformes; family Picidae; genus Dryobates; species Dryobates pubescens. Next base: position 6,985,867 of record NC_071648.1, on the reverse strand, counting down.
TGGGAGGGGCTGCAAGGGGTCTCCTGAGGTCATAGAGTCACAGAATGGAGGGGCTGGAATTGACCACCTGAGGTCACAGAGTCATAGAATTGGAGGTGCTAGAAGGGACCTCGTGAGGTCATAGAGGCCTGGAATGGGAGGGGCTGGAAGGGACCTCCTGAGGTCAGAGAGTCTTAGGATGGGAGGGGCTGGAAGGGACCTCATGAAGTCAGAGAGACAAAGAATGAGAGGGGCTGGAAGGGACTTCCTGAGGTCACAGAGGCCTGGAAAGGGAGGGGATGCAAGGGACCCCCTGAGGTCACTGAGTGTAGAATGGGAGGGGAAGGAAGGGCCGCCCTGGAGTCACAGAGTCAAAGAATGGGAGGGTCTGGAAGGGACCTCCTGAGGTCACAGAGTCATAGAATGGGAGGTGCTGGAAGGGACCTCCTGAGGTCAGAGAGCCTAAGAATGGGAGGGGCTGGAAGGGACCTGCTGAGGTCACAGATTCAAGGAATGGGAGGGGCTTGAATCGAGCTCCTGAGGTCATAGCATCATAGAATGGGAGGGGCTGGAAGGGAACTCCTGAGGTCAGAGAGTCAAAGATTAGGAGGGTCTGGAAGGGACCTCCTGAGGTCACAGAGGCCTGGAATGGGAGGGGCTGGATGGGACCTTCTGAGGTGAAAGAGCAAAAGAATGTGAGGGGCTGGAAAGGATCTCCTGAGGTCACAGAGTCTCAGAATGGGAGGGACTGGAAGGGAGCTCCTGAGGTCACAAAGTCTTAGAATGGGAGAGACTGGAATGGACATCCTGAGGGCAATGAGTGTAGAATGGGTGGGGCTGGGAGGGACCTTCTGAGGGCACTGAGTGTAGAATGTGAGGGTCTGGAAGGGACCTCCTGAGGTCACAGAGGCCTGGAATGGGAGGGGCAGGTAGGTACCTGCTGAGGTAACAGAGTCATAGAATGGGAGGGGCTGCAAGGGGTCTCCTGAGGTCATAGAGTCACAGAATGGAGGGGCTGGAATTGACCACCTGAGGTCACAGAGTCATAGAATTGGAGGTGCTAGAAGGGACCTCGTGAGGTCATAGAGGCCTGGAATGGGAGGGGCTGGAAGGGACCTCCTGAGGTCAGAGAGTCTTAGGATGGGAGGGGCTGGAAGGGACCTCATGAAGTCAGAGAGACAAAGAATGGGAGGGGCTGGAAGGGACTTCCTGAGGTCACAGAGGCCTGGAAAGGGAGGGGATGCAAGGGACCCCCTGAGGTCACTGAGTGTAGAATGGGAGGGGAAGGAAGGGCCGCCCTGGAGTCACAGAGTCAAAGAATGGGAGGGTCTGGAAGGGACCTCCTGAGGTCACAGAGGCCTGCAGGAAGGGACCTGCTGAGGTCACAGAATCATAGAATGGGAGGGGCTGCAAGGGAGCTCACGAGGTCATAGAGGCTTGGAATGTGAGGGGCTTGAAGGGATCTCCTGAGGTCAGAGAGTCACAGAATGGGAGGGGCTGGAAGGAACCTCCTGAGGTCACAGTCTTAGAATGGGAGAGACTGGAATGGACCTCCTGAGGCCACAGAGTAATATATAGGGAGTGGCTGAAAGGGACCTCCTGAGGTCACAGAGTGATAGAATGGGAGGGGCTGGAATGGACCTGCAGAGGTCACAGAGTCAAAGAATGGGAGGGGCTGGAATAGACCTGCTAAGGTCACAGAGTCATAGATAGGGACTGGCTGAAAGGGACCTCCTGAGGTCACAGAGTCATAGAATGGAAGGTGTTGGAATGGACCTCCTGAGGTCACAGAGTCATAGAATGGGAGGTGCTGGAAGGGACCTCCTGAGGTCAGAGAGTCACAGAATGGGAGGGGCTGGAAGGGACCTCCTGAGGTCACAAAGTCATGGAATGAGAGTTTCTCAAGGGACCTAATAAGGTCACAGAGTCAGAGAATGGAGCAGTTGGAAGGGACCTCCTGAGGTCACAGAGTCATAGAATGGGAGGGACTGGAAGGGACCTCCTGAGGTCACAGAGTCATAGAATGGGAGGGGCTGGAAGGGACCTCCTGAGGTCAGAGAGGCTTGGAATGTGAGGGGCTGGATGGGACCTTCTGAGGTGAAAGGGCAATAGAATGGGAGGGGCTGGAAAGGACCTCCGGAGGTCCCAGAGTCTCAGAATGGGAGGGGCAGGAAGGGACCTGCAGATGTCACAGAGTCAAAGAATGGGAGGGGCTGCAAGGGACCTGCAGAGGTCACAGAGTCAAGGAATGGGAGGGGCAGGAAGGGACTTCCTGAGTTCCTGGAGTCATAGAATGGGAGGGGCTGGAAGGGAGTTGCAGAGGTCAAAGAGTCATAGAATGGGAGGGGCCTGAAGTGACCTCCTGAGGTCACTGAGTGTAGAATGGGAGGGGCTGGAAGGGACCTCCTGAGGTCACGGACTCTTAGAATGGGAGGGTGTGTGGGGTTTGAAAGGAAAGGCTCTGCTTTCCCTCCCCCACTGAGAAAGAGACCACGGCTAAACCCAGTCAGAGAAATGAGAGTATATTTTACAAGGAAACAGATTATATGCAACACAACAAACACAGGTATTTTACAATATATACAGGAATATACAGCAAATGAACTCAACCAGAAACCAGACCCCCCACAGAGGGGGCTTCCCCCTGTGCCCCCTTCACCCCCCTACCTCCCTTCTCCCCCAAAAGAGGTAGAAAAGAGATGTGGACGGTTAACAGGGCAGGAAAGGAAGAAAGGCCTTGCACCGAGAGTTTGTTAGTTCTTATCTCTTGGCAAGAAGCCCAGAAGCAGATCCAGCCGAGAGGGACAGTGAAGGAAGGAAGACTGAGAGAAAGTTCCCAGCTCCCCCGGGTCCAATCTCTCCTCCCACAATCCTACCAATGAAATCCGTTTACAATACCAAGATATTTTACAAACATTTAGCCAGTGTGCCCCTTTCTTAAAGGCACAGCGTGAAACGGTCACAGTCCACCCCTTCTAAACAATTTCATTGGTCGTTCGCACTGTCCATCCAATCGGAAACCATATTTACAGTTTGTGAGTAAAGTTCATAGTCCGTTCCGGCTATACTCAGATGTAGATGATTCAGAAGTCCAAACAAGCCAGGAAATAGGAAAATGGAAACCAGCTTGTCTCTCCGCAGACGAAGTGAAGAAAAGGGAAACAGGAACACAGGGACTCTCAGTTGACTCAGGGCTCTCAGGGTTCTCAGGGTTCGTGCAGTGTAGATTCCTCAGGGATTCTTCCCTTGGGCGCGTTGTAGCTGTACGACAGTCTGAAATTAAACTCTTTCAGCTAAAGTTAAATTTCTTTGTGGAATACACTGAATTTGACCATTCTCCTGCATTACCCAATAAGTGTGACCCGGACCTTCTGCTGAAACCACCCCTCGGACAGGTTTAGCCTCTCCTGAGGGTGAAAATACCCAAACAGTTTTACCTAACAGATTCTTTTCTCTAACAACAGGAACTCTATCACCTTCTACATTCTGTAGCAGATCTGAATGTGCCGGTCCAGCTCGGTTCACTGAACCTCTACTATTCACCAGCCAGGTTGCTTGTGCTAAATGTTTCTCCCCGTTTTTCAAAGATCCACCTCCCATGGCTTTGAGAGTGGTCTTCAGCAAACCGTTGTAGCGTTCAATCTTGCCTGCAGCTGGTGCATAGAAAGGAATATGGAAAATCCACTCAATACCGTGCTCTTTTGCCCAGCTCTTTACAAGGTTGTTCTTGAAGTGAGTTCCGTTGTCTGACTCAATCCTCTCTGGAGTTCTGTGTCTCCACAGGATCTCACTTTCACTGGAATTCTCTCGATTCGATCAGCAATGTCTTGCTACAGGTCAGCTGCCCAGATGGGTTTTCCTTTCCTCTGCCAGCCATTCTTCTTCCAGTTCTTCAGCCAACCCCATAGAGCATTGGCTACCATCCATGAGTCGGTGTAGAGATAAAGCTTTGGCCATCTCTCACGTTCAGCTACGTCGAGAGCTAGCTGGACAGCTTTTACCTCTGCAAACTGACTGGATTCTCCTTCTCCATCCTTCACCTCTGCAACTCGGCGTGTCGGACTCCACACTGCAGACTTCCACCTTCACTTGTTCCCGACGAGACGACAGGAACCGTCTGTGAACAAGGCATACTTCTTCTCATCATCAGAAAGGTCATTGTAAGGAAGAGCTTCCTCAGCACGAGTTACTCTCTCCTCTGGAGGTTTAGTACAGTTGGTACCTTCAGGCCAACTCGAGATCACCTCCACCAGACCAGGTCTTTCAATATTTCCCATTCGAGCTCTCTGTGTTATCAGAGCCATCCACTTAGACCAGGTGGAATCTGTAGCATGATGTGGTGTGGAACCCTTGCCTTTGAACATCCAATTCAAAACTGGCAATCTGGGAGCTAGGAGAAGTTGTGATTCAGTTACAATCACTTCAGAAGCTGCTTTCACTCCTTCATAGGCAGCTAGAATCTCTTTCTCTGTTGGAGTGTAATTAGCCTCTGAACCTCTGTAACCTCGACTCCAGAAACCAAGAGGTCGTCCACGTGTCTCACCTGGAGCTTTTTGCCACAAGCACCAGGTTGGACCATTGTTACCTGCAGCCGTGTACAAAATATTGTTGATGTCTGGACCATCTCGGACAGGTCCCAGACCCACTGCTTGTACCACTTCTTGCTTTATCTGGTCAAAGGCTGCTTGTTGTTCAGGTCCCCAGTGGAAACTGTTCCTCTTTCGAGTCACATCATACAGAGGTTTCACAATCTGACTGTATCCAGGAATGTGCAGTCTCCAAAATCCCACTATCCCCAAGAAACGTAGAGTTTCTTGCTTGTTCGTGGGATTTGCCATGGTAGAGACTCTGTTTACCACATCCACTGGAATGTGTCGGCGTCTATCCTGCCACTGCACTCCCAGAAACTGGATCTCTGTGGTAGGACCTTTCACTTTGTCTCTCTTGATGGCAAAACCAGCATTCAGAAGAATGTCCATGATTTTGTTGCCTTTCTCGTAGACTTCCTCAGCAGTTTTACCCCAGACGATGATATCATCGATGAACTGGATGTGTTCTGGAGCACCACCTTCCTCCAGAGCATCATGGATCACTGCATGACAGATGCTGGAGCTGTGGATCCAGCCCATTGGCAGTCTGTTGAAAGTGTACTGGATTCCTCTCCAGGTGAAGGCAAACTGAGGCCTGCCTTCCTCTGCTATGGGAATAGAGAAGAATGCATTAGCAATGTCTATGGTAGCATACCATTTGGCCTCTTTGGATTCCAGCTCATACTGGAGTTCCATCATGTCTGGTACTGCTGCACTCATAGGCGGAGTTACTTCATTCAGGGCTCGGTAGTCCACTGTCAGACGCCAGTCTCCATTCGGCTTTCGCACAGGCCACACTGGACTGTTGAAAGCTGAATGAGTTTTGCTGATGACTTTCTGACTCTCCAACTGACGAATCAGATTCTGAATGGGCAACAAAGAGTCACGGTTGGTTCTGTATTGTCTGTGATACACAGTCTGAGAAGCTACCGGCAACTTAATGTCCTGAATCTTGTGTTGTCCCACAACTGCAGATTCATCAGAAAGTTCAGGTCTAGCAGACAGCTTCAGCTTTTGTCCATCAATCTCTACAGAAGCTACTCCAAAAGCCCATTTGTAACCTTTAGGGTCCTTGAAACGCCCTTCTCTCAGAAAATCAATTCCCAAAATACAAGGTGCATCAGGTCCGGTCACAACTGTATGCTTCTTCCACTGCTTACCAGTTAGACTTATATTAACCTCTACCTTACTTAACTCTTGAGATCCACCAGTGACTCCCAGAATAGTTATGGACTCTGATCCCTGATAATTTGATGGCAATATGGTGCACTGAGCTCCTGTGTCAACCGAGGCCCTGTACTTCCGAAAGTGTGAAGTGCCAGGCCACTGGATGTACACATCCCAATAGATTCTGTTATCTCCATTATCCCTCTCCTCCCCCTGGCGGGAGGCAGGGCACCCCTAATTGTGGGGAACATTCCCACAGGTGCAACGAGCACACTGCGCAGTGTTAGAACTGGAGTCACTGTTGGAGCTACTAGAGCTGTCCTGGGGAACTGTGGAAGTAACAGCTACCCTTCTGGTATTGCTACCCTGGGTTCTGCCACTTTGCAGTTCCCTCAGTCTCCTGAAAAGATTAGAAGTTGGTTGACCATCCCACCTGTTCATGTTCTCACCAAACTGATCACGTAGAGTTATCCAAATGGTCCTACGTGATTGCCTTGGTGGTCTGTTTTGGTTTGGCCTGTTTTGGAATGACCTCCTTGGAGGACGTCTATTCCTCACAGCTGAAACCTGCACCCACCTGGAGGAAGAATTGGAATTATCTCTTTGTGCCAATTGGCATATGGAATCTTTGATTTCATCCTTCAGCTCTCTCATGCAATCCTTTATCTCACTAGACAGAGCTTTAATGGCTGAAACCAAAGAAACACGTGTCATGCTATCATCCAATTGTCTTAGTTGATCAGTGAATTGGCCAACCGTAGGAGGATCTCCACCATAATTTCTTGCCACAATTCTACTTGCCAGAATATTTGCATAATTGGAAGGAGCAAGCTTGATGAGCTTTTTAGCAAGACCAGCTGCCACAGGAATGTCATCAGGATTCAGAGTATCATGGTCACCATAGAGTATCTCTCTAATGGCAAACTCTCTCAGACGCTTAATTCCCTCATCTGTGGTAGTCCAGGGCTTAGGATTCCATGGAAGATCATCTCGGGAAGGGTATCTCAGGGAAACCGCCATTAAAAGGCGTATCCACAGATTAACCTTACCGAGAATCCTGGCTAGATGTCTATCTATTCCATTATCCTTTGAGAGAGTTCCTAGCTGAGCTGCTGACTTGTCTCCAACTATTAGAGCTGGAGCACCTGTATCATAACACCTAGCAAGCCAAGATGGGATGGGTTCCTTATCTGCTCTGAGGTAATCTTTGTGGACATTGCGAAGCTCCTCCCTCGGTGATGAGCAGCTCTGCAGGTCATCCTCCTCTTCATCTATCACATCTTCCTGAACGTTTTGTCCCCATAATCCTGCTGTCACTCTCCTAAGGATCTCTTTAAGCTGAGAAGCACCACTGCCAGCTGCTGTCTTAGCTGCATCTCCATCCTGTGATGATCTCAATAACTCAGCTATATCTCTAAGACGAACCTTCTCTTCATCTCCAGCAGGCCCTTTCCTAGCAGAGGTTCCCTCACCAGGATCAGCCTGTTTAGCAGAGGTTCCCTCACCAGGATCAGTCTGTCTAGCAGAGGTTCCCTCACCAGGATCAGCCTGTGTAGCAGAGGTTCCCTCACCAGGATCAGTCTCCTGCTCTTCTCCTCCATTAGCTCCACTAGCTCCTGGATCAGCTTTGGCCTTTCCACCTCTGGTCTTTAAGACTGCTACTTGTTTAACTGGAGCTGTGTTTGAATTTACAGCCATCCTGATAGAAGCTGACAGGTCCTGATCTAAACCAGCCGCCGTGGGGGCCCCTTCCGGTCCTGTCATGGCGGACGGAAATGACCTTGCCTCACTACCAGTTGCCATCTTGGGAATGGGAGCCGCCCCTGGCTGCTTGCCAAAGTCATAGAGTGGAGCATTTAAGGCTGCTTTGCCAATAGGTTTTGCTATTTTTCTAACTGACGCAGCCCCTTCCTCGTCACTCGAGGACTCTGGGGCAGATTTAGAGGAACGCCTACGCTTCCTAGATTTTTGTTTAATCACAAAACATGCTCGAGAAACCTTTTTCTCTCTATGTAGAGCCCACAGCAGATAGACATTAATTATCAGCAACAGCAGGATTACACCCATCAAATAAATCACCTTAAGATCCCAGCCAGCACTTAAAGTTACTCTTTGACCTCCTGAAGCGTTAAACTCCCTTATCTCGATCGGCAAAGTGAAAGACGTTCTATTGCCGTAATTAGTGAGCTGAAAAAAACCCAAACAGTGTTTATACAACAGCTGGATCCTATGCATAAACCACAAATAGATTTTACGCATATAAATATTTACCTATCTGGTCTAACATCAACCCGATGCAGTACCGGTAGACCAACATGCCACAGACCGAGAAGAATAAACGTTCTAAAACCCAGAGCACCTTCATTTTGTTTCTCTGGCTGAGACAAGCAATAAATCAACTTAATTACTTAATTACCTGGCCCCACGTTGGTGAGCCAATAAAAAAAAGAGTGTGGTGGTTTGAAAGGAAAGGCTCTGCTTTCCCTGCCCCACTGAGAAAGAGACCACGGCTAAACCCAGTTGGAGAAATGAGAGTATATTTTACAAGGAAACAGATTCTATGTAACACAACAAATATAGGGATTTTACAATATATACAGGAATATACAGCAAATGAACTCAACCAGAAACCAGACCCCCCACAGAGGGGCTTCCCCCTGTGCCCTCTTCACCCCCTACCTCCCTTCTCCCCCAAAGAGGTAGAAGAAGAGACGAAAAGGGAGTTAGCACAGGAGACAGAGGCCTATACACAGGGAATTAGTTCTTATCTTAGTTGGCCAGAATCCCAGAAGCAGATCCAGCTGAAAAGGACAGTGAAGGAAGGAAGACTGAGAGAAAGTTCCCAACTCCCCTGGGTCCAATCTCTCCTCCCACAATCCTACCAATGAAATTCGTTTAGAATACCAAAATATTTTACAAACATTTAGCCAGTGTGCCCCTTTCTTAAAGGCACAGCCTCAAACGGCCACAGGGTGTCAATGTTTTGGGGGGGCTACTGGAGGGGTCTGAATGGGATCGTTGCAGGGTAAAAAGGACGAGCTGGGTTCTGGGTTGGGCGGGGGGCAATGATTTGGGGGGCTCTGGAGCATGATTGGGGGTACCAGGGAGAGTTCAAAGGGTTTGAGGGTGGGCAGAAGGGTCCTTGGTATACCCTAGGGGTTCGTTTTGGGGGTGTCAGGGTTTGGGGGGGTGATGGGGGGTCCTGAAGTGGATCATAGCTGGCCTGAAAGGATGAGCAGGGAAGTGGGCGGAGTGGGGGTGGAGCATGGATTTCAGGGGCTGGGGGCTTCTGGGGGGGTCCAGGTAGGCTACAAATGGCTTTAGATCTTGCAGAAGGGTCCCCATCATTTGGGAGAGCTTTGTCTGGGGGTGTCAGTGTTTTGGGGGGAGCTACTGGAAGGGCCTGAATGGGATCGTTGCAGGGTAAAAAGGACGAGCTGGGTTCTGGGTTGGGCGGGGGGCAATGATTTGGGGGTTCTGAGGGATGATTGGGCAGTCCAGGCAGGTTGAAATGGGTTTGAAGATGTCAGGAAGGGTCCCTACGAGTTGGGAGGGGGTCGTCTGGGAGTGTCAGGGTTTTGGGGGGTACATGAGGGGTGTTGAAGCGAGTGGTAGTGTGACAAAAGAGACAAGGTGGGAAGTGGTCAAAGTCATGGAGCATGGATTTGGGGGGCACTGGGGAGGGGATTTGAGGGTGCATGCCAGAGCCAAAGGTTTTCAGGGCGTGCAGAAGAGTCCCTCCAATTCTGTAGGGGTTTGTCTGGGGGTGTCAGGGGTTTGGGGGGATCTCTGGGGAGGGGTCTGAATGGGATCATTGCAGGGTAAAAAGGAGGTGGAAAGTGGGCAGGAGGGGAAGGTATGGTTTGGGGGGCTGTGGGGGTGGATTTGGGGGTCCAGTCTGGGTCCAAAGGGTTTGAAGATGTCTGGAAGGGTCCTTAGCATTTGGGTGGGTTTTGTCTGGGCGTGTCAGGGTTTTGTGGGGGCTACTGGAGGGGTCTGAATGGGATTGTTGCAGGGTAAAAAGGAGGAGATGGGTACTGGGATGGGCGGGGGGCAATGATTAGGGAGGCTCTGAGGGGTGATTTGGCGGTCCAGTCTGGGTCCAAAGGGTTTGAGGATGTCTGGAAGGGTCCCTAGCATTTTGGAGGGCTTTGTCTGGGGGTGTCAGGGTTTTGGGGGGACTGCTGGAGGGGTCTGAATAGGATCATTGCAGGGTAAAAAGGACGAGCTGGGTTGTGCTTTGGGGGGGGGGGGCAATGATTTGGGGGTCTCTGGAGCATGATTGGGGGGTCCAGTCAGAGTCTAAAGGGTTTGAGGATGTGCATAAGGGTCCTTGGTATACCCTAGGGGTTCGTCTGGGGGTGTCAGTATTTTGGGGGGGCTTCTGGAGGGATCTGAATGGGATCGTCGCAGGGTGCAAAGGACAGGCTGGGCTCTAGGTTGGATGGGGGGCAATGACTAGTGGGGCTCTGGGGGGTGATTGGGCGGTCCAGTCTGGGTCCAAAGGGTTTGAGGATGTCTGGAAGGGTCCCTAGCATTTGAGAGAACTTGGTCTGGGGGTGTCAGGGTTTTGGGGGGGCTACTGGAGGGGCCTGAAAGGGATCGTTGCAGGGTAAAAAGGACGAGCTGGGTTCTGGGTTGGGTGGGGGGTAATGATTTGGGGGGCTCTGGGGGGTGCAGTATGCGTCCAAAGGGTTTGAGGATGTCTGGAAGGGGCATTGGCATTTGGGAGGGCTTTGTTTGGGGGTGTCTGGGTTTTGGGGGGATCTGTGGGGTGGGGTCTGAATGGGATCCTTGCAGGGTAAAAAGGAGAAGGTGGGAAGTGGGCAGGAGGGGAAGGTATGGTTTGGGGGGCTGTGGGGGTGGATTTGGGGGTCCAGTCTGGGTCCAAAGGGTTTGAAGATGTCTGGAAGGGTCCCTAGCATTTCGGAGGGCTTTGTCTGGGCGTGTCAGGGTTTTGGGAGGGATACTGGAGGGGTCTGAATGGGATCGTTGCAGGGTAAAAAGGACGAGCTGGGCTCTGGCTTGGGCCGGGGGCAATGATTTGGGGGGCTCTTGGGGGGGATTTGGGGGATCCAGGCAGGCCAAAAAGGGTTTGAGGGTGTGCAGAACGGTCCTGAGAATTCGATAGGGGATCGTCTGGGGGTGTCAGTGTTTTGGGGAGGGGGGGTAGGGAGTCCTGAAGTGGACCATAGCGGGCCTGAAACGATGAGCTGGGAACTGACGAAGGCAGTGGGGGAGCATGGATTTCGGGGGGCTGGGGGGCTCTGGGGGTTCCAGGCAGGCTACAAACGGCGTTAAGTTGTGCAGAAGAGTCCCTAGCATTTGGGAGGGCTTTGTCTCGGGTTGTCAGGGTTTTGGGGGTGCTACTGGATGGGTGTGAATGGGATCATTGCAGGGTAAAAAGGACGAGCTGGGTTCAGGGTTGGGCGGGGGGCAATGATTTGGGGGGCTCTGGAGCATGATTGGGAGGTCCAGGCAGAGTCCAAAGGGTTTGAGGGTGGGCAGAAGGGTCCTTGGTATATCCTAGGGGTTTGTATGGGGCTGTCAGGGTTTAGGTGAGGCTACGGGAGGGGTCTGAATGGGATCATTGCAGGGTAAAAAGGAGGAGGTGGGTTCTGGGTTGGGCAGGAGCCAATGATTAGGGGGGCTCTGGGAGATGATTTGGGGGATCCAGGTAGGCTGAAAAGGGGTTAAGGGTGTGCAGAAAGGTCCTGAGAATTCCATAGGGGATCGTCTGGGGGTGTCTGGGTTTTGTGGGGATCTCTGGGGAGGGGTCTGAATGGGATCGTTGCAGGATAAAAAGGAGGAGGTGGAAAGTGGGCAGGAGGGGAAGGTATGGTTTGTGGGGCTGTGGGGGTGGATTTGGGGGTCTAGTTTGGGTCCAATGTGTTTGAGGATGTCTGGAAGGGTCCCTAGCATTTGGGAGGACTTTGTCTGGGTGTGTCAGAGTTTTGGGGGGGCTACTGGAGGGGCCTGAAAGGGATTATTACAGGGTAAAAAGGACGAGCTGGGTCCTGGGTTGGGCGGGGGTGCAATGATTTGGGGGGCTCTGGAGCATGACTGGGGGGTCCAGGCAGAGTCTAAAGGGTTTGAGGATGTGCATAAGGGTCCTTGGTATACCCTAGGGGTTCGTCTGGGCGTGTCAGTATTTTGGGGGGGCTTCTGGCGGGATCTGAATGGGATCGTTGCAGGGTGCAAAGGACAGGCTGGGCTCTAGGTTGGATTGGGGGCAATGACTAGTGGGGCTGTTGGGGGTGATTGGGCGGTCCAGTCTGGGTCCAAAGGGTTTGAGGATGTCTGGAAGGGTCCCTAGCATTTGAGATAACTTGGTCTGAGGGTGTCAGGGTTTTGGGGGGGCTACTGGACGGGAATTAATGGGATCATCGCAGGGTAAAAAGGACGAGCTGGGTTCTGGGTTGGGTGGGGGGTAATGATTTGGGGGGCTCTGGGGGGTGCAGTATGCGTCCAAAGGGTTTGAGGATGTCTGGAAGGGGCATTGGCATTTCGGAGGGCTTTGTTTGGGGGTGTCTGGGTTTTGGGGGGATCTGTGGGGAGGGGTCTGAATGGGATCGTTGCAGGGTAAAAAGGAGAAGGTGGGAAGTGGGCAGGAGGGGAAGGTATGGTTTGGGGGGCTGTGGGGGTGGATTTGGGGGTCCAGTTTGGGTCCACAGGGTTTGAGGATGTCTGGAAGGGTCCCTAGCATTTGTGAGGACTTTGTCTGGGTGTGTCAGGGTTTTGGGGGGGCTACTGGAGGGGCCTGAAAGGGATCGTTGCAGGGTAAAAAGGACGAGCTGGGTCCTGGGTTGGGCGGGGGTGCAATGATTTGGGGGGCTCTGGAGCATGATTGGGGGGGTCCAGGCATAGTCCAAAGGGTGTGAGAGTGGGCCAAAGGCTCCTTGGTATACCCTAGGGTTTCGTCTGGGGGTGTCAGGGTTTCGTGGGGCGATGGGGGGTCCTGAAGTGGATCATAGCTGGCCTGAAACGATGAGCTGGGAACTGGTTGAAGGCGGGGTGGGAGCATGGATTTCAATGGGCTGAGGTCCCTGGGGGTTCCAGGCAGGCTACAAACGGCTGTAGGTTGTGCAGAAGAGTCCCTAGCATTTGGGAGAGCTTTGTCTGGGGATGTCAGTGTTTTGGGGGGGGCTACTGGAAGGGCCTGAATGGGATCGTTGTAGGGTAAAATGGACGAGCTGGGTTCTGGGTTGGGCGGGGGGCAATGATTTGGGGAGCTCTGAGGGATGATTGGGCAGTCCAGGCAGGTGGAAATGGGTTTGAAGATGTCAGGAAGGGTCCCTACGAGTTGGGAGGGGGTCGTCTGGGAGTGTCAGGGTTTTGGGGGGTACATGAGGGGTGTTGAAGCGAGTGGTAGTGTGACAAAAGAGACAAGGTGGGAAGTGGTCAAAGTCATGCGGCATGGATTTGGGGGGCACTGGGGGGGGGATTTGAGGGTGCATGCCAGAGCCAAAGGTTTTCAGGGCATGCAGAAGAGTCCCTCCAATTCTGTAGGGGTTTGTCTGGGGATGTCAGGGGTTTGGGGGGATCTCTGGGGAGGGGTCTGAATGGGACCGTTGCAGGGTAAAAAGAAGGAGGTGGAAAGTGGGCAGGAGGGGAAGGTATGGTTTGGGGGGCTGTGGGGGTGGATTCAGGGGTCCAGTCTGGGTCCAAAGGGTTTGAAGATATCTGGAAGGGTCCCTAGCACTTGGGAGGGCTTTGTCTGGTCGTGTCAGGGGTTTGGGGGGCTACTGGAGGGGTCTGAATGGGGTCATTGCAGGGTAAAAAGGACGAGCTGGGTTGTGGGTTGGGCGGGGGGCAATGATTTGGGGGGCTCTTAGGGGGGATGCGGGGGATCCAGGCAGTCTGAAAAGGGTTTGAGGGTGTGCAGAACGGTCGTGAGAATTCCATAGGGGATCGTCTGGGGGTGTCAGGGTTTTGGGGGGGGCGATGGGGGGTCCTGAAGTTGACCATAGCTAGGCCAGAAAGGACGAGCTGGGAACTGGACAAAGGCAGTGGGGGAGCATGGATTTCGGGGGGCTGGGGGGCTCTGGGGGTTCCAGGCATGCTACAATCAGCTTTAAGTTGTGCAGAAGAGTCCCTAGCATTTGGGAGGGCTTTGTCTCAGGTTGTCAGGGTTTTAGGGGGGCTACTGGATGGGTGTGAATGGGATCGTTGCAGGGTAAAAAGGACGAGCTGGGTTCAGGGTTGGGCGGGGGGCAATGATTTGGGGGGCTCTGGAGCATGATTGGGAGGTCCAGGCAGAGTCCAAAGGGTTTGAGGGTGGGCAGAAGGGTCCTTGGTATATCCTAGGGGTTTGTATGGGGCTGTTAGGGTTTAGGTGAGGCTACGGGAGGGGTCTGAATGGGATCATTGCAGAGTAAAAAGGAGGAGGTAGGTTCTGGGTTGGGCGGGAGGCAATGATTAGGGGGGCTCTGGGAGATGATTTGGGGGATCCAGGTAGGCTGAAAAGGGTTCGAGGGTGTGCAGAAAGGTCCTGAGAATTCCACTGGGGATCGTCTGGGGGTTTCTGGTTTTTGTGGGGATCTCTGGGGAGGGGTCTGAATGGGATCGTTGCAGGATAAAAAGGAGGAGGTGGAAAGTGGGCAGGAGGGGAAGGTATGGTCTGGGGGGCTGTGGGGGTGGATTTGGGGGTCCAGTCTGGGTCCAAAGGGTTTGAGGATGTCTGGAAGGGTCCCTAGCATTTGTGAGAACTTTGTCTGGGTGTGTCAGAGTTTTGGGGGGGCTACTGGAGGGGCCTGAAAGGGATCGTTGCAGGGTAAAAAGGACGAGCTGGGTCCTGGGTTGGGTGGGGGGTAATGATTTGGGGGGCTCTGGGGGGGTGCAGTATGCGTCCAAAGAGTTTGAGAATGTCTGGAAGGGGCATTGGCATTTGGGAGGGCTTTGTTTGGGGGTGTCTGGGTTTTGGGGGGATCTGTGGGGTGGGGTCTGAATGGGATCCTTGCAGGGTAAAAAGGAGAAGGTGGGAAGTGGGCAGGAGGGGAAGGTATGGTTTGTGGGGCTGTGGGGTTGGATTTGGGGGTCCAGTCTGGGTCCAAAGGGTTTGAAGATGTCTGGAAGGGTCCCTAGCATTTGGGTGGGTTTTGTCTGAGGGTGTCAGGGTTTTGTGGGGGCTACTGGAGGGGTCTGAATGGGATCGTTGCAGGGTAAAAAGGAGGAGATGGGTACTGGGTTGGGCGGGGGGCAATGATTAGGGAGGCTCTGAGGGGTGATTTGGCGGTCCAGTCTGGGTCCAAAGGGTTTGAGGATGTCTGGAAGGGTCCCTAGCATTTCGGAGGGCTTTGTCTGGGGGTGTCAGGGTTTTGGGGGGACTGCTGGAGGGGTCTGAATAGGATTATTGCAGGGTAAAGAGGACGAGCTGGGTTGTGCTTTGTCGGGGGGGGGGCAATGATTTGGGTGTCTCTGGAGCATGACTGGGGGGTCCAGGCAGAGTCTAAAGGGTTTGAGGATGTGCATAAGGGTCCTTGGTATACCCTAGGGGTTCGTCTGGGGGGGTCAGTATTTTGGGGGGGCTACTGGAGGGATCTGAATGGGATCGTCGCAGGGTGCAAAGGACAGGCTGGGCTCTAGGTTGGATGGGGGGCAATGACTAGTGGGGCTCTGGGGGGTGATTGGGCGGTCCAGTCTGGGTCCAAAGGGTTTGAGGATGTCTGGAAGGGTCCCTACGAGTTGGGAGCGGGTCGTCTGGGAGTGTCAGGGTTTTGGGGGGTACATGAGGGGTGTTGAAGCGAGTGGTAGTGTGACAAAAGAGACAAGGTGGGAAGTGGTCAAAGTCATGGAACATGGATTTGGGGGGCACTGCGGGGGGGATTTGAGGGTGCATGCCAGAGCCAAAGGTTTTCAGGGTGTGCAGAAGAGTCCCTCCAATTCTGTAGGGGTTTGTCTGGGGGTGTCAGGGGTTTGGGGGGATCTCTGGGGAGGGGTTTGAATGGGATCGTTGCAGGGTAAAAAGGAGGTGGAAAGTGGGCAGGAGGGGAAGGTATGGTTTGGGGGGCTGTGGGGGTGGATTTGGGGGTCCAGTCTGGGTCCAAAGGGTTTGAAGATGTCTGGAAGGGTCCTTAGCATTTGGGTGGGTTTTGTCTGGGCGTGTCAGGGTTTTGTGGGGGCTACTGGAGGGGTCTGAATGGGATCGTTGCAGGGTAAAAAGGAGGAGATGGGTACTGGGATGGGCGGGGGGGCAATGATTAGGGAGGCTCTGAGGGGTGATTTGGCGGTCCAGTCTGGGTCCAAAGGGTTTGAGGATGTCTGGAAGGGTCCCTAGCATTTCAGAGGGCTTTGTCTGGGGGTGTCATGGTTTTGGGGGGGCTACTGGAGGGGCCTGAAAGGGATTGTTGCAGGGTAAAAAGGACGAGCTGGGTTGTGCTTTGGGGTGGGGGGCAATGATTTGGGGGTCTCTGGAGCATGATTGGGAGGTCCAGGCAGAGTCTAAAGGGTTTGAGGATGTGCATAAGGGTCCTTGGTATACCCTAGGGGTTCGTCTGGGGGGGTCAGTATTTTGGGGGGGCTTCTGGAGGGATCTGAATGGGATCGTCGCAGGGTGCAAAGGACAGGCTGGGCTCTCGGTTGGATGGGGGGCAATGACTAGTGGGGCTCTGGGGGGTGATTGGGCGGTCCAGTCTAGGCCCAAAGGGTTTGAGGATGTCTGGAAGGGTCCCTAGCATTTGAGAGAACTTGGCTTGGGGGTGTCAGGGTTT
Source organism: Dryobates pubescens (assembly GCF_014839835.1). Taxonomy (NCBI): domain Eukaryota; kingdom Metazoa; phylum Chordata; class Aves; order Piciformes; family Picidae; genus Dryobates; species Dryobates pubescens. Next base: position 6,969,423 of record NC_071648.1, on the reverse strand, counting down.
TGGGGGGCTACTGGAGGAGAATGAATGGGATCATCGCAGGGTAAAAAGGATGAGCTGGGTTCAGGGTTGGGCGGGGGGCAATGATTTGGGGGGCTCTGTAGCATGATTGGGAGGTCCAGGCAGAGTCCAAAGGGTTTGAGGGTGGGCAGAAAGGTCCTTGGTATATCCTAGGGGTTTGTATGGGGGTGTCAGGGTTTAGGTGAGGCTACAGGAGGGGTCTGAATGGGATCATTGCAGGGTAAAAATGAGGAGGTGGGTTCTGGGTTGGGCGGGAGGCAATGATTAGGGGGGCTCTGGGGGATGATTTGGGGGATCCAGGCAGGCTGAAAAGGGTTTGAGGGTGTGCAGAAAGGTCCTGAGAATACCATAGGGGATCGTCTGGGGGTGTCTGGGTTTTGTGGGGATCTCTGGGGAGGGGTCTGAATGGGATCGTTGCAGGATAAAAAGGAGGAGGTGGAAAGTGGGCAGGAGGGGAAGGTATGGTTTGGGGGGCTGTGGGGGTGGATTTGGGGGTCCAGTCTGGGTCCAAAGGGTTTGAGGATGTCTGGAAGGGTCCCTAGCATTTGGGAGGACTTTGTCTGGGTGTGTCAGGGTTTTGGGGGGCTACTGGAGGGGCCTGAAAGGGATCGTTGCAGGGTAAAAAGGATGAGCTGGGTCCTGGGTTGGGCGGGGGTGCAATGATTTGGGGGGCTCTGGAGCATGATTGGGGGGGTCCAGGCATAGTCCAAAGGGTGTGAGAGTGGGCCAAAGGCTCCTTGGTATACCCTAGGGTTTCGTCTGGGGGTGTCAGGGTTTCGTGGGGCGATGGGGGGGTCCTGAAGTGGATCATAGCTGGCCTGAAACGATGAGCTGGGAACTGGTCGAAGGCGGGGTGGGAGCATGGATTTCAATGGGCTGAGGTCCCTGGGGGTTCCAGGCAGGCTACAAATGGCTGTAGGTTGTGCAGAAGAGTCCCTAGCATTTGGGAGAGCTTTGTCTGGGGGTGTCAATGTTTTGGCGGGGCTACTGGAGGGGTCTGAATGGGATCGTTGCAGGGTAAAATGGACGAGCTGGGTTCTGGGTTGGGCGGGGGGCAATGATTTGGGGGGCTCTGGAGCATGATTGGGGGTACCAGGGAGAGTTCAAAGGGTTTGAGGGTGGGCAGAAGGGTCCTTGGTGTACCCTAGGGGTTTGTTTTGGGGGTGTCAGGGTTTGGGGGGTGATGGGGGGTCCTGAAGTGGATCATAGCTGGCCTGAAAGGATGAGCAGGGAAGTGGGCGGAGTGGGGGTGGAGCATGGATTTCAGGGGCTGGGGGCTTCTGGGGGGGTCCAGGTAGGCTACAAATGGCTTTAGATCTTGCAGAAGGGTCCCCATCATTTGGGAGAGCTTTGTCTGGGGGTGTCAGTGTTTTGGGGGGGCTACTGGAAGGGCCTGAATGGGATCGTTGCAGGGTAAAAAGGACGAGCTGGGTTCTGGGTTGGGCGGGGGGCAATGATTTGGGGGGCTCTGAGGGATGATTGGGCAGTCCAGGCAGGTTGAAATGGGTTTGAAGATGTCAGGAAGGGTCCCTACGAGTTGGGAGGGGGTCGTCTGCGAGTGTCAGGGTTTTGGGGGGTACATGAGGGGTGTTGAAGCGAGTGGCAGTGTGACAAAAGAGATAAGGTGGGAAGTGGTCTAAGTCGTGGAGCATGGATTTGGGGGGCACTGGGGGGGGGATTTGAGGGTGCATGCCAGAGCCAAAGGTTTTCAGGGCGTGCAGAAGAGTCCCTCCAATTCTGTAGGGGTTTGTCTGGGGGTGTCAGGGGTTTGGGGGGATCTCTGGGGAGGGGTCTGAATGGGATCGTTGCAGGGTAAAAAGGAGGTGGAAAGTGGGCAGGAGGGGAAGGTATGGTTTGGGGGGCTGTGGGGGTGGATTCAGGGGTCCAGTCTGGGTCCAAAGGGTTTGAAGATGTCTGGAAGGGTCACTAGCATTTGGGTGGGTTTTGTCTGGGGGTGTCAGGGTTTTGTGGGGGATACTGGAGGGGTCTGAATGAGATCGTTGCAGGGTAAAAAGGAGGAGATGGGTACTGGGTTGGTCGGGGGGCAATGATTAGGGAGGCTCTGAGGGGTGATTTGGCGGTCCAGTCTGGGTCCAAAGGGTTTGAGGATGTCTGGAAGGGTCCCTAGCATTTCCTGGTTTTGGGTCTGATTCCCGTAGATATGGTTGTTTTCCCCCTGGATTTGGGTGTGATTCACCTGGATTTGGGTGTGATCCCCATGGATTTGGGTCTGATTCCCCTGGATTTGGGCTGATCCCCTGGATTTGGGGCTGATTCCCTTGGATTTGGGTCTGATCCCCATGGATTTGGGTCTGATTCCCCGGATTTGGGTCTGATCCCCTGGATTTGGGTCCGATTCCCCAGGATTTAGGTCTGATCCCCACGGATTTGGGCCTGGTTCCCCATCATTTGGGTCTGATCCCCCTGGATATGGGCCTGGTTCCCCTGGATATGCGCCTGGTTCCCCTGGATTTGGGCCTGATCCCCTGGATTTGGGTCTGATCCCCTGGGTTTGGGTCTGATTCCCTTGGATTTGGGTCTGAGCCCACGGATTTGGGTCTGAACCCACGGATTTGGGTCTGAACCCCTGGATTTGGGGCTGATTCCCTTGGATTTGGGTCTGAGCCCACGGATTTGGGTCTGATCCCCACGGATTTGTGTCTTATTACCCTGGAGTTGAGTCTCATTTCCCTGGATTTGGGTGTGATTTACTGGGTTTGGGTCTGATCCCCAAGGATTTGGGTCTGATCCCCACGGATTTGGGTCTGGAACCCAAGATTTGGGTCTGATCCCCCTGGATTTGGGCCTGATTCCCCTGGATTGGGGTTGATTCCTTGGATTTGGGTCTCATTCCCTGGATTTTGGTCTGATACCCTGGATTTGGTCTGATTCTCTAGATTTCCATCTGATGCCCTGTGTGATGGGTTAGCGCCTTTTCCTGAAAACAAAGCAGGGGGAGGGCTTGCGGGTACTTTACCCTCCCCTGCAGGGCGTTTTCCCCTAGGAAGCTGAGTCTGTTCCACTCCCCCGTCCCTGCCCAGCTAGGGTATAAAAAGCAGGACATCATAGCTGTTGGGTCTCTTTTTGGCTCCTGCCTCTGCTGGATGAGAGCTGCTGCATTTGCCCTCCTGCTCCTCAGCCACGTGGCCGGACCTGATCCTTCTCCCTGCTGCCTCCACACCTCCTCAGAGAAGGACTGGTTTTGTATTATTCTTTCTTGTCCCCTTTCCCATCCATCCTTGTTCCTTGCCCCTTGTGAACCTTTCCTGTTATTGTTATATATATATATATATATATATATAGTTTAAAGAAAATTCTTCACCTCTCTACTTCCAAGCCGACTCCAGATTATTGTTTAGTGGATTTGCTCCTTACCCTTTTCTTTCCCCCTCTCTGTTTTGGGGGGAGAAGGGGAAGTGGGGGAGAGATTCTCAGCCTTTCCCCTATCTGGGCTTTTAACTCCCAGCTAAGGCTCAAACCACCACAATTTTTGGCGCCTCCAACGTGGGGCTTGGAAATTAATCTTGCATTGGGAGAGCAATACTTTGTCTGAAAAAGGGACTGGAAGTAGAGATGGCAATTTTAAAGAACCTGATAGTCCAAGCCTTTGCATGGGTGTTTGGCTGGGTCTTTTGGACCCACATCTACAAATTAATAACTTACCATGTGGTGTGGTTAATGATAGAGATGCTGCTCAACTGGATAAAATCTTTACCAATGAAGCTGGGCATGTACCTCTTGAATTCGTTGAATTTCACTGTTAGTGGTGACTTTTCTAACATAGGAAATTTTCCTGAAGCAGGCTATGAAGCCAATGGTGTAGATGAAAGTGCCTGTGATGGAAAATTGCTTTACATTGCAATATACTCCATATGCTTAAATGTAATCCTTATAGGGGCATTTGCTGTGACTGTGTTGGGTGGGGGACTAGCTAACCCATTAAGAGCTGTTTGGAGGGTGATAACACACTCCATTGCACTCTTTAATGACTGGGGGCGTGTCTGCTGTGGGCATTGTAAGCACTCTGTAAACGGAAAAAGGGAGGGGTCAGGTTGTAATGAGTGTGCCAGATCTCAGCCTGAGCCCCAGGCACAAGGGTTTGCCCCACCACCAGCAGCTCCACACTTAACCCCTGATGCTCCTGCCAATGCAGTCTCTCTAGCACCTGTCACCACACGCAGGAAAAGAAGTCAAAAATCATCGCCAAGCACAGATGGTGAGGAAGGAACCTCAGCAGGCCCCAGCACCTCAAAGAACCCAGCGGTGGATGACGATGAGTCAGACCAGGAAATAACGGTTACATCGCTGCCCAGAAAGGAACTAAGGCAAACTCGTGTGGACTACGCAAGGAGAGAGGGTGAGCCAATACTAAGCTGGGCCTTGAGATGCTGGGACGAGGGGGTGGACACAGTGGACCTGGATAAGAGGGAGGCGAAGCTTTTAGGCTCCCTGACTCGTGATGCTGGTCTGGACAAAGAGTTAGCCAAACTTGATGGAATACACACTCTCTGGGCCCGGATACTTAATGCCATCAAGAGCCGGTACCGCTCAAGAGATGACCTGCCCTGGGCCCCAGTTAGATGGACAACTATGGAACAGGGCATTCAGTATCTGAGGCAGATGGCTGTGCTGGAAATAATTTATGGGGATGGCCAGCTCCCTTCAGACCCAGATGAGGTGCCCATGAGACGGCCCTTTGTAAAGAAACTCACCCAGGGTGCTCCTCAAAAATATGCTCACACATTAGGAGGGATACTCCTGACTGGACAGGATGGAAGTCCTAAAACTGTCTGTGAGTTTGCCAATGATTTAAGGGAATATGAGGACAGCGTAAATCAGAAACCCCTGATCTCAGCCATAGAAACTATGGCTAAAGACATTGTCAAAGAGATCAAGACCTCCATGTCTGAACTAAAAAAGGGGAGCGATGCCTCCTTTGCCCCTTCTCCCTCAGAATGGGTCCAGGTTTCAGCAATCAGGAACAGGCGACCTTCCCCTAGAAGATCACCCCAAGCCAGTCGGGGGATGTCAAGGGTGTCTCTGTGGAGGTTCCTCTGTGACCATGGAGAGGACATGGACACCTGGCATGGCCAACCCACCTCTGCCCTCTGGAACAGAGTGCGGGAACTGCAAGATGGGCACCACGGGGATAACTCATCCAGGAGAAGGGCTGTCCCAGTTTCCCGGAGCGCTCCCTCTCGCTCAAGAGACACTTCCCCTAGCAACACAGGACCCTGTGACAAGTGTGGACATTGCTGCCAGCATTAGAGGTGCCCTACCTCCAGCCAGGTGGAGGCCAGGGACAACAGAGTATACTGGGATGTGTATGTGAAATGGCCTGGCACTTCAGAAGCCCTGAAGTACCAAGCTCTGGTGGACACAGGGGCCCAATGCACCCTGATACCATCGAGGTACAAAGGGGCTGAGCCCCTAAGCGTTCAGGGCATCACAGGGGGCTCACAAGACCTGACTGTACTGCAGGCTGAGATAAGCCTGACTGGGAATGAATGGGGAAAGCACGACATAGTGACTGGTCCAGATGCACCTTGCATTCTTGGCATTGACTTTCTGCGGGAGGGATGCTTCAAGGACCCTGGGGGGCACAAGTGGGCATTTGGGGTGGCAGCTGTGGAGACTGCAGGCAAAGAACAGCTGTCCACCATGCCCGAGCTGTCGGATGACCCCTCTGTAGTGGGCAGCCATAAGGTGCAGGATTTGAAGTCACCTCTTGCTGGGTGACCAACAGGACCAACAGAGACTCTCTGCACCCCATACACCAACTGATTCGACAACTGGAGAGCCAGAAGGTGATCAGCAAGGCTCACTGCCCCTTCAACAGCCTGATATGGCCTGTGCAGAAGGCAAATGGGGGATGGAGACTGACTGTGGACTACTGTGGCCTGAATGAAGTGACTCCTCCGATCAGCGCTGCTGTGCCGGACATGCTGGAGCTGCAGTACGAGCTGGAATTGAAGGCGGCCAAGTGGTATGCCACAAGTGACACTGCTAATGCCTTTTGCTCCATTCCCATTGCAGAAGAATGCAGGCCACAGTTTGCTTTCACCTGGAGGGGAGTACAGTACCAATGGAATTGGCTGCCTCAGGGCTGCTCAACCAGGATGGCCGTCACCACATCCCTCAGGAGGTGGTGAACAGGGTAGCCACTATGGTGCAGCCCACGAACAAAAAGGAGACACAGTCCTTTTTGGGGCTTGTGGGCTTCTGGAAAATGCACATTCCTGGGTACAGCCAAATTGTGAAGCCTCTCTTCCATGTAACAAGGAAGAAAAATGATTTTGTGTGGGGACCTGAGCAGCAGGTGGCATTTGACCAGATCAAACAAGAGGTGGTCCAGGCTATGGCTCTGGGACCTGTTGGAACTGGACCAGAGATCAAGAATGTACTGTACACTGCGGCTGGTGAGAATGGTCCTATGTGGAGCTTGTGGCAGAAGGCTCCTGGTGAAGCCAGGGGCAGGCCCCTAGGTTTCTGGAGTAAGGGGTACAAAGGCTCCAAGGTCAACTACACCGTGACAGAGGTGGAAATCCTAGCTGCCTATGAGGGTGTCTGGGCTGCCTCTGAGGTAATTGGGACTGAGTCGCCTCTATTTCTGGCTCCAAGGCTTCCAGTCCTGACCTGGATGTTCAAAGGGAGAGGCTCAACCCCACATCATGCCACAGATGCCACCTGGAGCTCAGTGAGCTGGGATGGGGAGCTTCGATTGCCCTGGCATAATGGAAGTGATCCCCAACTGGTGAGAGGGTGCTGACTTGGGAATGCCACCAGAGCAGACAGTGAGCCGTGCTGAGGAGGCTCCCCCATACAATGATCTCCCTGACCATGAGAAGGGCTATGCTCTATTTACAGATGGGTCCTGCCGGCTTGTAGGCAGCAAGCGGAGCTGGAAGGCAGCTGTCTGGAGCCCGACAAGGCAAGTGGCAGAAGCAAGGGATGGAGAGGGTGAATCCAGTCAGCACGCAGAGGGAAAAGCTGTCCAGCTGACCCTGGATGTGGCAGAATGGGAGAACTGGCCAGGGTGTACCTCTACACTGACTCCTGGATGGTAGCCAATGCCTTGTGGGGGTGGCTGAAGGAATGGAGGAGGAATGGGTGGCAGAGAAAAGGGAAGCCTCTTTGGGCCGCTGACCTGTGGCAAGACATCGCTGCCCGCCTGGACAGGCTGCCAACCAAGGTACAGCACATGGATGCACACATCCCCAAGAGCAGAGCCACAGAGGAGCACCAGCACAACCACTAAGCAGAGCTGGCTGCTAATATCTCCCAAACAGACTTGGCCTGGGAACACAAGGGCGAGCTGTTCTTAGCTCGCTGGGCCCAGGACACTTCTGGCCACATCCCGGTGGGCTGGGGACAGATCCGTGGACATCTCCATGGAGGCCATCTCACAGGTCATCCATGAGTGTGACATCTGTGCTGCCAGCAAGCAGGCCAAGCTCATGAAGCCTCTGTGGTATGGGGGGAGAGGGTCGAAATACAAGCACTCCATCACCCTGCCTCGGTCTCACAGCGGCAAGCAGTATGTACTGACCATGGTGGAGGCAAGTACAGGATGGCTGGAGACCTACCCAGTACCTCATGCCACTGCTCGCAACACCATCCTGGGCCTAGAGAGACATGTCCTGTGGAGACACGGCACCCCCGGGAGGGTTGACTCAGACAATGGAACCCACTTCAGGAACCATCTCCTAAGGGACTGGGCAAAGGAACATGGGATTGAGTGGATTTACCACATCCCATTCCCTGCACCAGCTGCAGGGAAGGTCGAGCGCTACACTGGCTTGCTAAAGACCACCCTAAAAGCCATGGGGGGTGGAACCTTCGGGAACTGGGAGAGACACCCAGCTCAAGCCACTTGGGTAGTGACCAGCAGAGGAGCTGTCAACCCAGCTGGTCCTGCCCAGTCTGACCTGCTGCAAACAGTGGATGGAGATGGAGTTCCTGTGATTGCTGAGAAGAACCTGCTGGGGAAGTCAGTGTGGGTTTCCCCTGTTGCTGGTGGGGGCAAACCAACCTGAGGGGTGGTTTCAGCTGAGGGTCCTGGTCACACCTACTGGGTCATGTTAGAAACTGGGGACATTCAGTGCATCCCACAGCAGAACGTGACTCTGGCTGAGAGGGGATGGACTCAGAGGGGTAACACAGATCAATGTAATATAGTCACTGTATAATAGTTATAAGTTGTTCTAAGTTTTTTCTCTCCTAGTTTAATACCAGCCTAGCATCCAGGACTCAACATAAACACACTGCACACCAATCCAGAGAGCTTCTGCTTCATCTCACCTGCACCTGTTCCTGATGCCCCACAGCAAAAGACTGTTCCTGTTGCCCTACAGCAACAGATTGTTCCTGATTCCCCTTCAAAGACAAAGACAGTTCCCTGGTTCCTGATTCTTCTCCACATCCCTGCCCAGCTCAAGCACCACCTGCATCAACCAGCACTGGAGAGAGACAGCCCTGAGAGGGAGACAGCCAGGATAAAGGACTTGCATCAAGAACCCTAATACCACATTTCACGACTGGATAAAGGGACTGTGACAGGAAAATGGATGTGGAACAGAGGGGTGGACTGTGGTTACACCCATCCTGGAGGGAGGTCTGAGAGACCCCTGCTTCCCCTGGGGGACAAAATAAACTTGATCAAGGTGGACATGGTTTCTCCCTCCCAAGAAGAGGGGTCCCCCTGGTCTAAGTTGGTCTGTTCCTCTCCCCCTTCCTGTCCAGCCAGACTATAAAGGGGAGGCCGTGGCAGGCATCTCTTTTTTTTGTTCCTGCCTCGCCTGTTTGAAAGGACCCACAGCTGCTGCTGGCCTCCTGGTTCTGCCATCTGGTCAGGCCTGATCTTCTCTGTGCTGCATCCATGCTTCCCTAAAGGACCAAAATCCACACACATCGAGGGAGATACAAGGCCATCCAAATCTGGTTTTGTATATTCTCCTATTCATCCTTATTCCTTACCTTGTAAATCCCCCCTGTTATTGATATATATATTGTTTTAAAAAATTACTTCTACTTCCAAACCAACTCCAGATTATTTTTCATAGATTAAACTCTAGTTGAGGCTCAAACCACCACAGGTCACTGTCAGGACAAGTGCTGAGCACACAGCGGGGGCAGCAGGAGGTGTGAGGTCATGTCCCCAGTGGCAATGTGTAGCTGTGGGGCTGGGTGCAGAGTGGCCAGGGTCCAGCATGGGGACATCCTGGGATTCAGGAGCTGCCCAGTCCTGTGTCTGTGATGCTGAAGGAGCAGCTCCTGCAGCCCTGTCTGGAGCAGTCTGAGGTGGGGGGTGGCTGAGGGGCACTGCAGGGATGTGCCTGGGCACAGTGCCAGGAAGAAACCATAACTTCCTGTCTGGATACCGTGGGGGGAGCGCAGCAGCCAGTGCTGCGAGGTGACGTGGGCTGTGGTTTGTGCACCTGCAGCTCCAGCTTCTGATGTGCCTGTGGTGAATAACTGCCCCTTGGTCACACACTGAGAGGTGGGACATGGCTCAGCCTTGGGCTGCAAGTCTGCTGCCAGGGTAGGGACCTGTCCCAGCCCCAGCTCCTGCCAGGGACTCCCTGTGGGCCTGTGAATGGTTGGCCAGCAGTGCTCCTGGGACGGAAATCTTGCCCTGGCCAAGGACCTTTCCAGGTTTTGCTACCAGCACAGTGGAGGCTGAAGGAGGGGCAGGGGCTGTTCCCTTCCCATCCTGAGAAAGAGCCCACAGCAGCCCCAGCTCCATGGTTGCCACAGCTCAGGGGCAGCTGCACACCTGCCTCTTGGCTCCTTGGATGAGCCTAGGGTAGGAGATGCTCAGTGCTGCCAGTGCACACAGTGGGGTGCAAGTGGTGACAGAGCCATTTCCCCTCCACAGCCAGACTGGCCCATGGCAATCCCCCACCACAGCCACTTTGGCACCCACAGCAGGACACCTCTGTCCCTCATATATGGTCATGAAGGGCGCTGGAGAATTTCATTGGAGGGCTGAGCTGTGTCGGAGGGCAGATAGCTGCCGATAGCATCTCAAAAGGAGCTGCTGCTTTGCTTGGCTCCTCCTGCAGCTGCCTCTCTCTCCTGCAGAGATATTTCACCCTCCCATCATCCCTGTCCCTCTGAGTCCTGCTGTGCCAGCAGGGCAGGAGGCTCAGGATGGGGACAGAAGGACTCCTGTCGCCTTGGGTGCTGTGGCTGCTCCCCTGGGTGCAGCTGTGTGGGGGTAAGTGCTGCTTCCCTTGTCCCATAGCCTGAGGCCAGTGGGCGCCAAGGTGACCATTGGGAGAGCTTTGGGAACAGAGTTGCTTTGCATGTGGCACTGAGAAGACAAGAAGGTTCTCCAGTCAACAGAGCCTGTGCCTTGCTCTGTGCCTGGCTGTGTGGGAGAGGGAGCTGTGGGTCTGGTGGCTCAGGGCTGTAGAGAGTGTGCACAGCTTGGGAGGAGAGGGTTCCATGTGCAGGGCCAGGCACAGTGTGCAGTTGGGCCTGGGCAAGAGCTGTTGAGTTGAGAGGAGGTGGCACAGGCTGTGGGGTAGGCAATGCCCCAGCAGGTCTTCTGCTGGCCACCATCAACTGTTTGCAGCCTGTGGGGGGAACAGGCAGCCCCCAGTGCCCAAGACACAACTAAGAAGGGGGAGGGCTCCTACTCTGGTGCCTGTGACGCACCCTGGGCAGGGGGCACCTCCAGACCTGCAGTCTGGGGCTCAGAAATCTCCTGACTGTTCCACGTCTGTGTTTGAAGGAGCTAAAGAGCTGAGGCTGGCGAATGGCGGCAGGCACTGTGCTGGGAGAGTGGAGGTGAAGCATCAGGGACAGTGGGGAACTGTGTGTGATGACTCCTGGGACATGGAGGATGCTGCAGTGGTTTGTAGGCAGCTGGGCTGTGGATCTGCTCTTCAGGCTCACCAGTCTGCATACTTTGGGCTAGGATCTGGCCCCATTTGGATGAATTATGTTAAGTGTAAAGGCATCGAGTCTGCCCTATCTGACTGCGCACACAGAGGATGGGGTCAGCACTATTGTAATCACCATGAGGATGCTGGAGTGACTTGTTCAGGTACATGGGTGGGGGCAGCCTAGTCCTCTCCTATGGGACTGGGATGGAGGAAGGCAGATGGCTGTGCCCTCAGGGAAACAAGGGGGCACTGGAGGAGGGCCCAGTGTGGCAGGTCATACTGCTGAGCTGGGGCTGGCCTTGCTGATTTCCCTGGATCTGGAGGAATGCCCAGTGTGAACTGGCACTGCCTGACCCCCACTGTAGCTCAGTCCACCCTTGGTCAGTGCCAGGGCCTGGGAGATGAATGCCCACCTGGCCCTGCAGTCAGTTGCATCTCCTGTTCACATAGCAGCTGTCTGGCAGCACCAAGGACTGGGTCCCCCCATGCCAGAGGCACCAAGAGCAGCTCACATGGCCACCAACAGCCCAGGATGAGCTGAGTTGGCCCTTTGGGATTGTCCCCTGGTGGAAATGAGTCCTCAAAGCACAGTGACTGCTCAGAGAGGAGGATCGGGGGGCTCAGGCAGAAGAGCAGGGGGGTCCCTGGCCACAGCATCCCTCTTCCAGGGGCACTCCCTGGGAGCCAGCCCACAGGGGTACTGCCCTGTGCATGCAGCTCTGAGCTGCTGCCCAGGCCCTGCTGCCTGGCCCAGCCTCTGGCTGCCCTGCACCAGTGGGGACTGCCTCTCCTTGGTGCCTGTCCTTGCACCAGGGACTCCTCTGCCTGCTCTCTTGCCCTCTGCCCACCCAGTGATGGAGGTTTGTGGCAGTGACCTCTGACCCTGGCTGAGGACCACATTCCTGAGTACCTGTTGCAGTGGGGGCTGGGGAGTGGCAGGGGGGGTTGTGGTTTCTTTGTTCTGTCAAGAGCCACTGGGAGCAGCTGGGGTGCTTGTGGTGCTCTTTGCTTGTGGTGCTCTTTGCTTGTGGTGCTCTTTGCTTGTGGTCTTCCTGGCTATGAGATGGGATGTGGGCATCCAAGTGCCTGAGGGCTATGGGAGCTCACAGGAGGCTTTGGTTGCTCCAGGGTTTGTCCAGCTGGTCGGAGGGGACAGCCCCTGCTCAGGACATGTGGAGATCCATGATGGGAATGAGTGGAAAACTGTCTGTGCCTCAGACTTTGATCTCAACGCTGCCAACGTGATCTGCAGGGAGTTACAGTGTGGCACAGCCCTGTCTGTGCCTGGGACAGCTCCTTTTGGAGAAGGGGTTGGTCCCATGTGGGACAGAGAGCTGCAGTGTGTGGGGAATGAATCACGTCTTGTCTTCTGCCCCAGGGGATCCCCCAGGGAGCAGCCCTGCACCCATGCAGATGGTGCTGGAGTCATCTGCACACGTAAGGACTCAGGGTGGGGTGTTGGACACCGAGAGTGTGCTGGGGAGGGGGAGCAGAGCCTGTGCTGGGCTGGATGTGAGGGCAGGAGTGGGGATGTGGTTACCTACAGTCCTAAACTCAGGCAGGAGGAGGAGGATGGGAGGCTGTCCCTCGGGCCTGGCCTGCAGCTCTGGAGGTGCAAGAGCACCAAGCCAGCCTTTTGCATCTTTCTCTGTCCCTGAGTTCACAGGGTTCAGGCTGGTGAATGGCAGCACAGCATGTGAGGGGAGGGTGGAGGTCGATGTGCAGGGGACCTGGGGCACCCTCTGTGACTCCCGCTGGGACCTCTTGGACGCCCATGTTCTCTGTCGTCACCTCAACTGCGGCTTTGCTGAGTCCATTCCTGGAGGAGGGCATTTTGGGAGAGGCACTGGCCCAGTCTGGAGAGACTCATTCCACTGTGATGGGACTGAAGCCCACCTGGGCCAGTGCCCAGTGAGCACCCTGGGGGCCTCCTTGTGCTCCCATGAGAAGGATGCAGCTGTTATTTGCTCAGGTGAGTGCTGGAAACGTGCTGGGAAAGCTGGCCTTGCATGAGGGAGAGCAGGTGAGCTGCAAGGACCTGCAAGGCTGCCAGGGGCCTGAGATGTGCTGCAGCCTGCTGGGCTCCTTGGTGCCACCAAGGGCTGGTCCATGGCCGCTCTCCCCAGGCCCGGCTGGCTCCGGCTCCCTGCGGCTGGTGGGGGGAGGGAGCCGGTGCGACGGACGAGTGGAGATCTGGCAGCGTGGGACGTGGGGCAGGGTCCTGGATGAGCAATGGGACCTGCGAGAGGCCAGCGTGGTGTGCCGGCAGCTGCGGTGTGGAGAGGCAGAGGCAGCCTACAACCCCCCAAAGCCTCAGAGAGGGCTGGGTCCTGTGGGGCTGCGAGGGGTGCGGTGCGCAGGGCACGAGGCCAACCTGCAACTCTGCAACACCTCCCTGGCCGAGAGCCTGCTGGCAGCAGGGATTGCAGAGGATGTGGGGGTCACCTGCTGGGGTGAGTGGCATGGCAGGGCCCCCCAGGCTCTGGGCTGGCTGGGCACCAGCCCCTGACAACAGCTGGGCTTTCTTCCCGCTGCAGGGAGCCGGCAGGTGAGGCTGGCCAAGGGGCCTGGGCGCTGTGCTGGCAGAGTGGAGATCTACTACCAGGGCAGCTGGGGCAGCGTCTGTGATGACGGCTGGGACCTGCCCGATGCCAGTGTCGTTTGCCACCAGCTGGGCTGCGGAGGGGCAGTGAAGGCAGTTGGTTCTGCTCACTTCGGGGAAGGCTCTGGGCAGATCTGGCTGGATGGTGTCACCTGCTCGGGGGCCGAAGCTGCTCTCTGGGACTGCCTGGCCAAGCCCTGGGGGCAGCACAACTGTGGGCACAAAGAGGACGCAGGAGTCATCTGCTCAGGTCTGTGCTGGAAGCCCAGTGCCTGGGCAGGCCAGGAAGAGGGCAGAGCCAGCAACAGCTCATGCCCTGCCTGCTGCCTCTGAGCCCCTCTCCAAGCCCACCCTGGGGATGCCAAAGCATCCAGGGGTCCCCTCAGTGCCACCAGGTCCCTGGGCAGCTCAGCTGTTTCCAAGGCTGAGCAGGACTGAAGGACTCTTTGTCCATCAGGGCTTTTTTCTGCCTGTGGGTTCAAAGGGAACTTGTTGGCAGTGATTTTGTCTGGCTGAGGGCCTGGGAGGTGCAGGGCTGTCCCTGCCCCCAGAGCCCCAAAGCAGCCTGGTCCCATCTGGGGCCTTTCTTCCAGAGTTCATGGCCCTGAGGCTGGAGAACAGCAGCAACTGCTCCGGGCGCCTGCAGGTTTTCTACAACGGGACGTGGGGCAGCATTTGCTCCAACTCAATGCCTCCCAAAGCTGTGTCCCTGGCATGCAAGGAACTTGGCTGCGGGGACACAGGGTACCTGAAAACACAGCTGCCCTCTGCTAAGGTGTCTGGTCCTGCCTGGCTGGATCGAGTGGAGTGTGGGGAGGGAAACAGCTCCTTCTGGCAGTGTCCCTCTGCTCCCTGGGAGCTGCAGTCATGTCATGATCTCCGAGATGAGACCCACATCAACTGCAGTGGTAATTCTGAGCTACATGGGCACCAGCATCCCCGCAGCTCCTGCTCCCTGCTGGACACAGACAAGCACAAAGACAGGGCCCACAGGGGCACTTGTCCCTTCTGCTATTGCTGGCAAAAGTAGGAAGTCAACTGTCAGAGCCCCACAGCTTCCCCAGCAGTTTCCAGCTGGGCTCAAAGCAGCACCTGGGCAAGGCAGAGATGTCCCCAGTCAAGGGCTCAGAAGAGACCAGACAGGGCTTTGAGGAAAACCCACGGATACCCTCCCACTGCTCTGGGAACCAGGATCTCCACATCGCTGTGACCCCTCTGAGCGATCAGTGTTTAGCTACTGCCATGAGGGAAGGGGCAGGGGGAGGCAGGAGCAGAGCTCAGCACTACTCTATGATGCACGACCTCCCTGCAGCAGCCCTTTCACCTCAGCATTTCCTTCTGCAGGGACACAGCCAGAACCATCCCCTGACCTGGGGTCCCCATGCCCAGACTCCCGGAGCTGCACAGGTAGCTGCCTCTGCACATCCCTCACCTGGCAGGGCTCTGCCTGCTGTCCTGCTGCCCTGGCAGGGCTCTGCCTTTTCCAGACAGGGAGAAGATTCGTGCTGTGGGAGGGGAGCACAGGTGCTCAGGCAGAGTGGAGGTCTGGCTGCAGGGCTCCTGGGGCACAGTGTGTGACGACTCCTGGGACAGGCAGGATGCAGAGGTGGCCTGCAGGCAGCTGGGCTGTGGCCCTGCAGTGTCTGCCCTGGGCGAGGCTGCCTTTGGGGAGGGGACAGGCCCCATCTGGCTGGAGCAGGTGGAATGCCAGGGCACAGAGTTATCTCTGCAGGACTGCTGGGCCCGGCCTGGGGACAGTGGTGTCTGCCGGCACAAGGAGGATGCTGGTGTGAACTGCTCAGGTGAGTGGAGGGGCTGGGACCCCTCCCTGGGGTAGGGGCAAGGAGCTGAGAAAAGCATTTTCCCCATTGGTTCCCTTCATGGCCCCAGTGAGAGCAAGGCCATGGCAGCCTGGTGCCAAGATTGCAACAGCTGCTGTGTGGAGGTTCTCCAGGCACTGTGGACAGAGCTCTGCATTCCCCAGGGCCATCTCCTGGGCTCTTTATGCCATCTTGGGTACAGCCTGGAGCAGGGCCCTGGGTTCTGTCCTAGCCACCCTCAGTAGCCCTACAGGACGGGTAGCTCTGGTGGGATGGGTCAGGGATGTTCCCACATGCACACAGTGTCAGAGAGGAGGCTCCCTGGTACCTGCACACTCACCCTCTCAACCCAGATCTCCACCTCCTCCCCTGCAGATGCACCCAGGAGAGGAGCACCAACCCTCCGAGCAGGTAACCTCTCCTCGCTGCCAGCACTGCCTCTGCCCAGGGCCAGGCTTTGACCCCAGCTGGAGGGAATTGGCTCCTTGCTGAGCTGGGAAACTCCCCAGAGCAGGCACTGGGTAGTGGTGAGGCACTGGGGAGGGCTGACTCTTCCCCACTAGGTTGGGAGCTTCCCCTTCACTCACTCCCAGGCTTATCTAGCCCCAGGGTAATGGGCTGGGACATCCTGGCCACGCATCTATCCTTGGCCTGGTGCTGCCCTTGCTGTGCTCCTGTCCATGCAGATCCTCCTGGGGGCAGTGTCTCAGTGCCTGTCATCATCTGCATCATCCTGGGAGCCCTTCTCTGCCTGCTCCTGGCCATCCTGGCTGGGCAAGTGCAAAGTGGCAGGGCTGGGCACACAGGTGGGTCCTCTCCCCATGCTCCCAGGTCAATATGGCTTCTGGAAAGGCCAAGGCTGCTGTGTTGTGGCAATGAGTGGCACCAACAGAGCTAAGGAGCAGAGTGTGTGCTGCAGGCTGTCCATGCGCTTCTGCAGATGCCTGGAGCAGAGAGGGGGCAGCAGCAGGGGGAGAGGAAAGGTGGGAGCTTCCCCTAGCACCAGGGCCCAGGCCCAGGGCCCAGAGAGGCACAAGGGCTGTCTCTGAAGGGAACATGCAAGGGTGTTGCTGCCCCAGGTCACCTCCATGGGGACACTGCCCTCACTGAAGAAGTGCCAGTGGTGACAGAACAGCACACCAGCCCTGTGGGGACAGCCCTGGGCTGGTCCAGGGGAACAGGGCTAGAGGAGCAGAGTGGGGTCCTGCCCATCCTGCCCACCCCTGTGCTACCCCTGGCTCTGTCTGCAGGTTCCCAGAGCACTTGGGAGGCCTTCCCTGAGGCTGTGTATGAGGAGATTGGCTCCAGCCTGGACTGGGAGAAGCAGGAGAGGTTCAGTGGCTCAGGTGGGTTTGTGTCCCTCATGGGGGACACATCTGCAGGCCTCATTTCCCTGGCCTCCACCTAGAGGCCTCTAACCCCCTTGCTCATGGTCCCTGCAATGCAAGGGCCATCACATCACTGGAAAGAGAAGCCAGGGGCTGTGCCTGGGTGAGAAGCTTCCCCCTCACCAGTTCTGCCTGTCCTAACCAGGGACAGGCCCTCTCTGTCTGTGCCTGCACCCTGGGTGGCACCTGAGGGCTGAGGGTAGGGGCTGTCCCAGGACAGCTCTGGAGCCCCTTTGAGACAGGGTTTGTCCCAGGGCAGCAGGGTCAGTCCTGAGCCCCCTTCCCCACTGAGCCCTGGCTTGCTGGTCCCACATCCCCAGCAGCACTGACCACAGCCAGGTCACCAGAGAGAACCTCCATGACTCTCCCTGCACGTTTCTCTAGGCTCCTATTCAGAGAGGTCCATGGCCAAGCCTGGGGACAGCAAGCAGGAGGATGGTCTGGAGTCAGCAGAAGGTAATGGGGGACAGGGAGGGATTGATGTCTGCTCCCTGGAGACATGTGAAGAACAGTGGTGTCACTGAGTGTCACTGCAGCTGTTGGGGAGGACACAGGCAGGGCTGTCCTGTGGTGCTGCCAACAGCAACATCTGACCTCTGCATCTCTTCACTTCCTCCTGCCTGCTGCTCTACAGGACATCTCTTCTCACTGTCACCAGCTCCTCTCTCCTTTCAGATGTCCCTGTCCTGGATGGAGGTGACCCAGTGGATGGCTATGATGATGCCAGGGAGGTTTCTGACCCTGGGCAGGATCCTGTGTTTGGGCAGGGAGCCTGGGAAATGAGCCAGGAGCCAGAAGGAGGAGCAAGACCCAGGGATGCACCTGGAGGTGAGAGGGGAAGAGAGTATTGCTGGTTCCTGGGGTGCCATCCCTGGTGCCATGTGAATTGCTGCCAGGCTGAGACCCAAGCTCCTGGCATGGGGAAAGCTGCCCTGGGAGATCTCCTTGGGATCTGGAGGTGGAAGAGGGAGCTGAAGGTGTCAGAAATGGAAAGGGGAAGGGAGGAAGTTCATGCCCAGAGCAGGAGAGGCAACCCTGTGGCCAATGTACAGTGACTGCCTTGATGTTTACAGGTGCAATGCTGCACTCACAGAGCAGTGCTGAGGCTCCTGGAGCTGAAGCAGAGGCCTGGTCCCTGTCCCTGGAGAGCACAGGCTACGATGATGCTGAAGAGATGTCTCCTGCACACACAAGAGATGTCTCCCTGAGGACACACAGGCTGTGACACCACAGCAAAGGAGTCATCCCTGCCATGGGGCCTGGTGCAGCCTGGAAGGAGAGCTCAGTGCAGCTTGGAGAGCTGTGGGCACCACGAACTGGCTTCTGTTCCCAGCAGCAGTAGGAGCAGCAGGGCAGCAGCTCTGCTTTTCCTGCCCTGTTGATTCTGCCACACTGGTTCTGATTAAAAGCCTTTGGAGGGTTGTTGCAGAGCTGGTGCTGTGTGCCTGGGGGGCAGGGTGTCTGCCTGAGCTGCCTGGGAGCAGCAGAGCAGGGGGGTGGCTGTGAGAGGTCCTGGTCCCTGGGCAATATTATGGCTGCAGAGACATTTCCATCCTGCCAGCCACTGCTTCCATCAGAATTAGTTCTCTGCCAGGTCCTGTGGTGCACTCCAGGGCTGCCATCTCCTCACCCAGCACTCCCCAGCTGCTCTTTCCCCTGGGCCCTCCCTGGGCCATGCTGTTCCCACTGCAGAGAGCCTACAACAGAGCTGCAATATTGGATTAAAGCCTGGGTTGTGTTCCCTCTGAATGGAACCCCAAGGTGGCCTCTGTGTCCTGGACACCTGGCCAGGTGCTGGGGGCATCATAGCCAAGGGCTGTTCCTTACAGTGGTCAGAAGGCAGCTCTGCTCCCCACTGCCCTCCACAGGGGACTGGCAATGCACTTCTGATGGCTCTGCCAGGATCCCATCTCCATGAACTGTTCCTGCTGCCTTGGGCCCTCACAGACCCCAGCAATCCTCTCACAGCCCCAGAGCTGCCTCCTTCCTGGGCAGGGCTCTCAGGACCCATGGCAGCCCCAGAACCCCTCCTGCTATTGCATCTTTGTCGTGGAGGAGCTCAGCACCCTGATGTGATGGGAGTCTTGCTCCACAGGAAGCTCTTGCCACAGCCAGTGCAGCAGTTCAGCTTCTTACCAGTGTGGACTGGCAGTGCTGCCAGAGGTGGCAGCTGAGGCTGAAACTCTTGGCACAGTTGGTGTAGGTGAAGGGCTTCTGGCTGGTGTGGACCTGCCAGGGAGCAATGAGCATCAAGTTCCTATGGAAGCTCTTGCTGCAGTACTGCAGATGTGCAGCCTCTTGCCCGCATGAACACGGCAGTGCTGGGGGGAAGTTGGAGCTGTGGCTGAAGCTCCTGCTGCAGTCAGCACAGTCACAGGGCTGGGCACCAGGTTGGGGACAGTAGTGCCTCACCAACTCAAATTTGGGCAGGAAAGCCACATTCAGGGCACTGATTTGCCTGCTTGGGTGGCACAGAGGGGCTGCCACACCGTTGTCCTCCTATTCCTCTTCACCCTCCTCCTCCTCACCTGCCTCCTCTTCCACATCATCCCCCTCTTTTTCCACATCATCCCCCTCCTTGTATTAGTCATCGTCATTATCCTCCTTTTCATCTAGCTCACCCTGGCATTCCTCCTCACCCATGTCTTCCTCATCATCATCTTCCTCCTCTTCCACAGGCCTGAAATTTGGGGTTTTGTTTGTTTGTTTTTCTTTCTGCCTTTTTCTGTTCATTCTTTGGACTTCTCCTGGAGGAGCCAGTCAAAATCCCCAGGAGAAAATGAGTTTTGACACGAGGGCAGAGTGCCCATGATCTGTTGTTCCTCTCCCAACTGCCACATGCAGGTGAGAAGGAGAATGCACTCCTTTTATTTCCTGACATCCTGGCAGATTCTTGCACGCACTACACACACATTTTCCACTGAAAGCAGCCATTCATGGCAGGTTTTCCATAATCACCACTTTTTTTTTTTTCAAATTTCCCCTAGCCCAAGAGCATCTTCCAGCCCATTGTGGTAATGAACTCAAAACCCTTCTTTCTCCCTCCCCCTGGTGGAGTGGGGAGGAGGGGAAAGAGAAAAAGATGAGAAAGGGGCAGGAGAGGTCTTTTCCCTCCTAGGGCTGGGGTCGGTGCACATGGGCCCTTCCTATGCCATGTGCCAGAACCCTGCATGTGGGCAAGCCCAGGATGTGATAGGCTATTTCCCACTTCAGCTGGTGATGTCATGGCACAATTACTCTCAGAAATATTAAAAGGGAGTGAGCTGAAAACTGTGCTGTTCTTCCCCATGGTAAAGCTCCTCCTGCTGCAAAGCTCTTCCCTAGCTGCAAAGCTCCCCCTTGCTGAAAAGGGATCTCGCTCATCCTGTCTGTTTTTTTGCCTCTCCCATTGTGGATTATAACTTGCAGTTCTGCAGTTTCCTGAAAACAGGAAACCAAAAGAGGAATCCTCAGAATTCCAACTCCGCCTCGTGAGTACATTTGGAATATTTCCTAGAGTCTGCAGGGAATTTCCTGCCTCTTGTTAGTGGGGGAATATTCACTCCTTGTGGATTTCTCTCTTCCCAATTACTGTTCCTCAAACTCTTCCTCAAACTCTTTTGTCACTGCTTATGTTGTGAAGCTGTTTCCAGCCAAACACTGAATTTGTAAATTTTCCTAACTTTGTAGTTCTGTGGGGCCAGGGTTTGCATTCATAAATAATTTATATCTTTTATTAATTCCTCACTTCACCCCCTCTTAATTTGGTAACATCATGGCACAGTGAGAAGGGTGTTCAATAGAGAAATATGTTCACAATATCAGCTATGTAATGAAGGAAGTTGATAAGGAATGGTCCAAAGACAATTGTGACAATTTGAAACAAATTGTAAAGAAATTGGCAGAGAGCACCACAGACCTCTGCAGTGAGCACAGAGCAGAGAGACTGGCTGTTGTGCTGGGGTCCTGTGTAATTCAGGCACAGGAAAGGATTCAGTCTTTGGGCAAAGAATTGAAAAATGAAAAGGCACAAAGCCAGGAACTCTGGAAAATGTTAGCAATGCAGATTAAGGAGTCAGCTGTGGCTATAATAGCTCAGGCAGAAGCAAAAGCCAACAAGGTGGCACCAGCCCTGCCAGACATAGAAGGAGCTACCCCCTGCAGCTTGTTTTAAACCAACAGAAGCAGATTCTGAATTGGCCATCGCCAGGGAAGCTGTAAGGGCTGCCCCTCCCATGCAGCACATATCAAAAGAGAAATGGTGTAAGAAGGTGGCTGATGCAAAATCAGAGAAGAATTCTCCCAAAACAAGCTGGGTAGGATCAAGATGCTCTGGAGAGGAAAATGTAAAACAAACGCTCGTGTGTCCGGTCGTGAAGAAAGGCATCTGGGAAGGTCCTGGCCACAGTCAGGTGCAAACCCACATCTATCCGCACACTGGATCTCAGTGACATGAGTTGCAGGGACAATGTAACAGATTATCTGTGGTATGTTTCCACTAGTGACAGAGACAGAATTTTTCTGGATCCTAAGGAAGCTGTTGGTGTTCTTAAATGGAGGACCTGATGGGAGCCAGAGCATAACTGCTTGAGTAGCCTTTTGGGCAGGTGGATTAGATCCTGCTGAGAGAGGGGAGCCAACCGTAACACCAGTCAATAAATCAGTGCAGGAGTTCAGAAGATAGCCTGTACCCAGGCTATGTGTGATAGGGGAAGGCATTCGTCCCCTATTAATTCCTCCACAGACCTGGACTGTCTTAGACAGTTTATAGGAGGTCTGCCAGTGGCTATAAAACCACACAGACAAAGCCTTAAGGGGGAAACCAAAAAAAGCAGTTGAAAAGAATAAAAATCATCAAAATGCAAAGGAACACTTAGTGACATGGAGGGAATTTATAATGAACCTAACCTCTTATGGTCAGGAACTTGGTTGTTCTGATTTGGTACCTGTGGCGAAGAGTTCTGATGAACACAAAGGGAGAAGCTATTCTTGTTCAAACAAAGAACCACACAGCGACAGCACCACACAGCACAAGGCAGGAAGTGCATCTCACAAATATCCCCCATCTCCTGAGGGTGCATAGCAGCCAGGAACTGTGTAGACATAACAGAAGCAGTAGAGGCAGGGGGGTCTGTCAGGAGGAGGGACTACCAATGAAAATAAACATTTACCCAGTATTGCACACAGTACTCTGTCTACACCACTGGTCATAGTCAAGGTCCCAGAGGGTATTTAGAATAGAATAGAATAGAATAGACCAGACCAGGTTGGAAGAGACCTTCAAGATCGTCGTGTCCAACCTATCATCCAACACCACCTAATCAACTAACCCATGACACCAAGCACCCCATCAAGTCTCCTCCTGAACACCACCAGGGATGGTGACTCCACCATCTCTTTGGGCAGCCCATTCCAATGGGCAATCACTCTCTCTGTGTAAAACTTCCTCCTAACCTCCAGCCTAAACCTCCCCTGGCACAGCCTGAGACTGTGTCCTCTTGTTCTGGTACTGGTTGCCTGGGAGAAGAGACCAACCTCTGCCTGTCTACAACCTCCCTTCAGGTAGTTGTAGAGAGCAACAAGGTCACCCCTGAGTCTCCTCTTCTCCAGGCTAAGCAACCCCAGCTCCCTCAGTCTCTCCTCATAAGGCTTGTGTTCCAAGCCCCTCACCAACTTTGTTGCCCTCCTCTGGACATACTCCAGCAAGTCAACCTCCTTCCTAAACTGAGGAGCCCAGAACTGGACACAGGACTCAAGGTGTGGCCTAACCAGTGCAGTGTACAGGGGCACAATGACCTCCCTGCTCCTGCTGGCCACACTGGTCCTGATGCAGGCCAGGATGCCATTGGTCCTCCTGGCTGCCTGGGCACACTGCAGGCTCATGTTCAGCCTACCATCCACCAGCACCCCCAGGTCCCTCTCTGCCTGGCTGCTCTCAGCCACTCTGACCCCAGCCTGTAGCACTGCCTGGGGTTGCTGTGGCCAATGTGCAGAACCTGGCACTTGGATGTGTTCAATCTCCTGCCCTTGGCCTCTGCCCATCTGTCCAGCCTGTCGAGGTCCCTCTGCAGAGCCTCTCTGCCCTCCAGCAGATCAACTCCTGCCCCCAGGAGTCAGCAAATTTACTGATGATGGACTCAATGCCCTCATCCAGATCATCAATAAAGATGTTAAAGAGCATGGGGCCCAGCACTGATCCCTGGGGCACACCACTACAGACTGGCTGCCAGCTGGATGTGGCACCATTCACCACCACTCTCTGGGCTCGGCCCTCCAGCCAGTTACTGACCTAATGCAGTGTGCTCCCATCCAAGCCAGGGGCTGACAGCTTGGCCAGGAGTTTGCTGTGGGGGACAGTGTCAAAGGCCTTGCTGAGGTCCAGGCAGACTGCATCCACAGGCCTCCTCACATCCACCAGGCAGTCACCTGGGCTTAGAAGGCGATCAGGTTGGTCAGGCAGGACCTGCCTGTCCTACATCCATGCTGGCTGGGTATCTATCAACACATAGATGACCTGCAGAAAAGGCTAATCATTAGCTGGATGCACGCTCCATATAATTCTCCAATTTGGCCAATTTGTAAACCAGATGGATGATGGAGACTGACCACAGCATAACAGTATGGTACCACAGTACATCAGAGGTTGGAAGGGACCTCCAGAGATCATCAAGTCCAACCCCTCTGGACCGTGGACTTGAGGAAATTGAAGAACAGTACACCTCCTCTGGCAGCTGCAGTTCCAAGCCTAACATTGGTGGTGATAGTAATTCAAGCTGTATCTCACACCTGGATGGCTGCATTGGGCATAAAGGACATGGTCTTCGTGATTCCCTTGAGAGAGGAGGAGAAACTGCAATTTGCCTTTCCCTGGCTAGGGATTCATTACACTTTTAACTATCACAGGGCTACACTCACTTACTGTTGCACACAACACTCTGGCTGCACTATTGGACATGGTCAAGGTGCCAGAGGGCGTTCATATCTATCAATACATAGATGCCATACTAATTGGTGGAGATAATAAAGAACAGGAAGGCTTACTAGCTGACTCCATCTGGGAGTTGCTAATAGAGAATGGGTTGGACATTCTACCTACCAAGTGTCAAGGCCCAGGGCAAGAGATTTAATTTCTCAGAGCCTGGTGGGTAGCTGGTGTGGTTGCAATAGCAGATGATACCCTGAGAGCTATTGAGAAGGGACAAACACCCAATAAGAGAAAAGAGCTGCAACAGCTGTTGGGTACACTGTGATACTGCAGAAAGCACATTCCTGGCTTCTTTGTAGCTGCCTCTCCCTTTACATAACCTCTTAGAAAGCATAAAGTCTGGGACTGGACCCCAAGGCACACTGAAAGCCTGAACACCTTAAAGGATAAGCTAAAGGCTTATCAGAGACTGGGACCATTACACCTACAAGATGCCTCAAGGGCTGAATGAGGTTTTTTTGAACACATCATACTGTGGGGTATTCCAGAAGGGACCAAAAGGCCCCAGCGGAGCCATGTTATTTTAAATCTCATGCCGTTGGCCTCTGCCCATCTGCCCAGCCTGTCCAGGTCCCTCTGCAGAGCCTCTCTACCCTCCAGCAGATCAACTCCTGCGCCCAGCTTGGTGTCGTCAGCAAATTTACTGATGATGGACTCAATGCCCTTGTCCAGATCATCAATAAAGATGTTAAAGAGCATGGGGCCCAGCACTGATCCCTGGGGCACACCACTGGTGCCTGGCTGCCAGCTGGCTGTGGCACCATTCACCACCACTCTCTGGGCTCAGCCTCCAGCCAGTTCCTAATGCATCGCAGTGTGCTCCCATCCAAGCCATGGGCTGACAGCTTGGCCAGGAGTTTGCTGTGGGGGACGGTGTCAAAGGCCTTGCTGAGGTCCAGGTAGACTATATCCACAGCCTGCCCCACATCCACCAGGCGGGTCACCTGATCATAGAAGGAGATCAGGTTGGTCAGGCAGGACCTGCCCTTCCTAAACCCATGCTGGCTGGGTCTGATCCCTTGGCCATCCTCTAAGTGCTGTGTGATTGCACTCAGGATGACCTGTTCCATAATCTTGCCTGGCACTGAGGTCAGGCTGACAGGCCTGTAATTCCCTGGCTCATCCAACCGGCCCTTCTTGTGGATGGGAACCATGTTGGCCAGCTTTCAGTCTTCTGGGACCTCTCCAGTGAGCCAGGACTGATGAAAAATGATGGAGAGTGGCTTGGCAGCTCATCTGCCAGCTCTCTCAGCACCCTAGGATGGATCCCATCTGGTCCCATGGACTTGTGGGGCTCCAAGCTGCTGAGGAGAGCTCTTGCTCATGAAACTGTGCAACTCCCTAGCTCCTTCTGCCAGCTCTGCAGGCCAGCTGTCTGGTAGACGTTCTGTCCCGATAGTAAAAATTGAGGCAAAGAAGTTGTTAAGTAACTCTGCCTTTTCCTCATCCTGTGATACATTTCCCTCCATGTCAACCAAGGAGAGGAGGTTGTCCCTACCCACCCTTTCTCTTGCTATTAATATATTTATAGAAGGACTTTTTGTTGTCCCTCACAGCAGAGGCCAGGCTAAGCTCCAAATGTGCTTTTGCCTCCCTAATTTTCTTCCTACATAATTTCGCTACATCCTTAAACATTCCATGGGTTGCCTCCCCTTTCTTCCAAAGGTGATATACCCTCTTTTTTTCCCTTAGTTCTCTTAGAAGCTCATCACCCATCCAGGCTGGCCGTCTGCCCCGGCGGCTCATCTTCCATCACATTGGCACAGCCTGTTCCTGCGCCTTCATCAGTTCCTTCTTGAAGCAGGTCCAGCCCTCCTGGACCCCTTTATTTTTAAGGGCTTTATCCCAAGGAACCCTCTGAATTATTTCCTTGAGTAACCTGAAGTCTGCCCTCCGGCAGTCCAGAGTGGAGGTCTTCTTGCTGCCCCTCTTAGTTTGATCAAATACTGAAAATTCAATTATCTCGTGGTCGCTGGCCCCTAAACAGCCTCCAACCACCACATCCCCACCAGCCCTTCCCTGTTGGTGAAGAGGAGGTCAAGCAGGGCCTTGCCCCTGGTAGGCTCATGCAGCACCTGGGAGAAGAAGCTGTCCTCCATGCACTCGAAGAACCTCCTAGACTGTCTCCTCTGCTGTGTTGAGATCCCAGCAGATGTCAGGCAGGTTGAAGTCACCCATAAGAACAAGGTCAGGAGACAGCCTTAAGCTGCCTATAGAATTCTTCATCAACATCTTCCTCCTGGTTGGGTGGTCTATAACAGACTCCAACCAGGATGTCAGCCCTGCCGGTCTTCCCTCTAATTCTTGCCCACAGCATTCAACCTGATCATCCCTAATCTCCAGTTCAATGGCATCTAGTGCCTCCCTGATGTACAGGGCCACCCCTCCACCCCTTCTTCCTTGCCTGTCTCTCCTGAAGAGCCTGTAGCCATCAATTGCAGCGCTCCAGTCATGTGAGTCGTCCCACCACGTCTCTGTGATGGCAACTACGTCATAACTTTCCTGCTGCAACAAGGCTTCCAGCTCCTCTTGTTTGTTTCCCATGCTTCGTGCATTAGTGTACATGCACCTCAGCTGGGCTGCTGGTTTGGCCTCTGACCCTAGCTTACTGCCCCCAGACTCTTACCTGAGGGGACTGGTTTCAGCCCCTTCCCCCTTTGAAACTAGTTTAAAGCCCTGTCAATGAGAGCTGCCAGTTCCCTCCCCAGAATCTTTTTACCTTTGGGGGACAGGCCATTCTCATATACTGTGACCTTTCCCCTCCTCTGGGACAGATGTACTCCATCTGTTGCCAGGTGGCCTGGTGCAGTAGAAAGTTTACCAAGATCAAAAAACCCAAAATTCTTTTGACTACACCAGCCTCTAAGCCACTTGTTGACTATGGCTGCTGTCCTGTTCCTTGTGGTATTCCCTCCTGCAACTAAGGGTATTGAGGAAAAAATTATTTGAGCACCTGACCCTCAACCAGATCTCCCAGGGCCCTGAAATCATTTTTGATAGCCCTGGGAGTTCTGGTTACAACATCATCATTCCCTAGTAAATAGTAAAGAATAGTCAGAGGGCTGTACCAGCCTGGGCAGCCTTCTGGTAACATCATTAACTTGGGCTCCAGGGAGACAACAGAGTTCCCTATGAGATGGGTCTGGCCGACAGATGGGGCCCTCCATTCCCCTCAGAAGTGAATCGCCAATAACAATTACCCTCCTCTTTTTTTTGAGGGAGCCAGTCCTGATGCCAGGGGAAGGTTGTTTAACCTTAAGCTGCTTTGCCTTAGGCTGTTTAGTCTTAGGTTGTTTAACCTTAGGCTCTTTAGCCTCAGGGAGAACCCCAGATGGTGTGTCCTCTGGCATCAGGACCACCTCACCCTCGATCTCCAGTGCCCCATACCTGTTTTTCAAGAGCAGCAGGGAAGGTGAGGGAAGGCAAGGAGGTTTAACCTTGTGTCTTTTGAGAGGAACCTGTGTCCATTCCCCTCTGCTTTTTGGGTAACCAGCCTCTGCTCGGGGAGCCTGCAGAGCCTGCTTACTCTTGTTCATATCTTTCCTCCTCTGGTTTATCTCTTTCCTCCTCTGGTTCATCTCTTTCCCACATTCCCGTACACTTTTAAGACTAGCAACCTCATCCTTCAGTCTGGCCACCAGATTAAGTAGGTAGTCAATCTGCTCACACCTTATGCAAGAGTTACCCCTACTACTCTGCATCTCAAGAGCCAGGCTCCAGCATGCTCTACAGCCAGATACCTGGACAGCCACCTGCTTGTGCTTGTGTTCTACCTCAGTCTGGGTCGACACTGACTTTCTTAGGGAGTTTTTGCTGTGAGTTACAACCATGATTGTCCCTGACCACAGCACCCACTGGGGAAAAAAAAAAAAAAAAAAAAGCGAAACCGCGATAATGCGGCGGAGCCTCGCGCGGCGGCAAAGCGCGCTTAAATCAGCCGGGGGTGACGCAGCGATCATGAGCCCCAGCGGTGCGAAGAGACGATTCCTGCCGGCCTCGCAGCGCGTTCAAGGGATGTTCGCGGTCCCGGCGGCTCCCGCAGCCCCAACAGGAGAGAATCGGCCGATCCCCGGGGGCTGCAGGTCCCGGCGCAGTCCCGATACGGCTTCCCGACGAAAGGACCCTCCACTGTGCTTCTGGACACCCAGAAAATGTACTTGGAATGGGAAAAGGGACTCTTGTCCCTAACCAGGGCTGTCAAGGAAGCAGAGAGACTCTGCTCTTCACAAGACATTGTAGTGCAAGGTCCTTTTCCTCTGCTAAATGGATTTGCCAGTCAGAAGCAAAGCAGTGGGAAAGAAGCCACACTAAATCTGGAGGGCTGAGGACTGGCAGAGATTGTTAGAAATAGGCAGCTCCAGATTCATCCAAGTAGGATGGGTAAAAGGACACTCTAAGGAGGAAACCCCTGCTGCTAAATGGAACCAGCAGGTGGAATACCCAGCAAGAATCAACATGGTGAGTACTGAAGGACTGCAGATCTTACCCCAAATTGATTGGCTTTTGGTTATTTCTTGCATATAGTAATAGAGGGAAAACTGGTTAAAATTGAACCTGTATAAACCTCAAATTTTGATAAATTCTACCAAATTCTTTAACTGTGTCAAATTTGCATCCTTCTGCTTTCCTCTTCTGAGTGAGGTGCATTTGGGATCTGAATTGTTTCTCCAAACCCATGGCCATTCCTGTTCTAGAAGGGGCAATTGTTTCCTCTTGGTGGAGGTGCTGGGGACCAGGTCAGATTAAAACACTCACCTAGGATGGTGCAGCCCTGTGGAGAAGGAGTCTGGGATAATAGAATCAGAGAGAGTCATCCCACCACGTCTCTGTGATGGCAACTACATCATAACTTTCCTGCTGCAGCAAGGCTTCCAGCTCCTCGTTTGTTACCCATGCTTCGTGCATTAGTGTACATGCACTGCAGTTGGGCTGCTGGTTTCACCTCTGGCTCTAGCTTATCACCCCCAGACTCCTGCCTGAGGGGACTGGTTTCAGCCTCTTCCCCCTTCGAATCTAGTTTAAAGCCCTATCAATGAGGCCTGCCAATTCCCTTCCTACAATCTTTTTACCTTTGGGGGATAGGCCATTCTCATACACTGTGAACTTTCCCCTCCTCTTGGGAAGCTTGTCTTGTGCTGCCAGTGATCCCAGGTTGGTCTTGTCTCTCTGGTTCTCCCTAGGTGGGACACCTCCATGCTGGCTGTGCTAAGGACATCACAGTCACCTTGCAGTCAGAAGTTGAGGTCACCTTCAAAATGCACCCTGTGAAGTGTCAGGTGTACAGTATCTCCTTCCAGCTGGCACCAGAAGAGGTCTCTGACTGGGACTATTGCCTGCATGCCATCACATGGGTGGATACCATAAGGGCCCCAGGTGCCAGGTGGCCTGTCAAGAAGAAGGTGAGAAGCACAGCAACAAAAGCTACCTGAGCTGCCACAAGAAATGCTGCTGATGGCAGCAGATCACCACCTCTGCTGGCTGAGCTGCTCTTCTTCCTCCTGACAGTGAATCCATCCTTGAGGGGATCCAGCAGGGTGTGTTAGAGGAGAGGTGGCTGCTCAGGGACCTGAGGGTTCACACAAGATGGGGAAGTCTCTTTGACAAGAGGCAAACCCTAAACCAAGAGCTGAATTGTTGCAGTCTGTGTTGGATGGGAGCTCAAAGTTTTGAACACATTTGCACAGCATGGTGAGGGTTGGCAGGGACCTCTGGGGATCATCCAGTCCAAATCCCTGCTAAAGCAGGGACACCCACAGCAGCTTGCCCAGGACCACAATGGCCAGTGGGTTTTGGGATTCTTCCACAGTGGATTTCACAATCTCTCTGGGCCCCCAGCAGTCTCACCCCAAAGAATTTTCTCCTCCTGATCAGATGGAACCTACTGCATTCCAGTTTGTGCCCCTTGCCCTGTCACTGGGCATCACTGAGAAGAGTCTGGCCCCATCCTGAGCAGGGCAGCAAAGCTGGCCAAGCATCTGGAGAGTGGGGCTGATGGTTGGACTCAATGGGCATCCAGGTCTTTTCCAACTCAATCTGCTGCTGTTGGCTGTGGGGATTGCAGCAGGAACTCCTGCTTTGATTTCCTTGTCCAACACCCGTCTCTTTAGGTGACGGCTCTGCCCCGGGTGCTGAACCATTTTAAGACCTGGAACCCAAATCATTTTGCCTAGCAAAGGCAAAATGTCAGAGACTTTCCAAATGAGTTCGCTCCCATCCCCAAATGCCCCTTTCCCGTGCCCAGCAGCATAGCTGTTGCCCCGCACAAGACATCTCTGTGGAAAGTCCTCTCTCCTCCAACAAGAAGTAAATGTAGCTTCTAGAGCTGTTCATTCTTGGGGTTCTCCACCCACAGGAGAGAAACTGAATCCTGCTGTAGAGGCTGCTGGCTTTATAGGGGCCAGGAAAAGCAAGGTCAGGCACTCTGCAGGCACTGGTACCCAGTGGCAGTCCCTATGGGTGTGTTTGCAGTGTGGGTGCTGATGGCTTTGGTCAGCAGGTGACACACAGCCTACAGCAAAAGGGTCACCTGCTGCCATCATTGCAGGAAAGCCATAGGAACACCCTTCCTAGCCCCTGTCTGTTGCTGCTGCTGGAGACTCTCTGCTCAGCCTGGCCCTCCAGGCTCTGCTCAAGGACTCTTCCCTCTTCTCTTTGCAGGTGCTGGAGCCAGAAGCACAGCCAGCTCAAAGTGTCCTGGAGAGCAGAAGCTGTGAGGTGCAGATTCTCCTCAGCGCTGTGGTCACCTGCTCTGAGGCCCAGCTGGACAATGGCCTCGAGTCCCAGGAAAGCCCAGAGCCAGAGCAGATTTAGCCCAGCCTGCCCCTCCTGAGTCATTACAAACCAATGAGTTATTACTATAATTAGCAGCATTCCTGTTGATTGGATTGCTCTGATCCATCTGGGGTTAGCAAATCAGCAGTTTCCACTTTGACCCTTCCAAGGCTCTCCTACATCCCTTGACTCTGCTCTGCTGAGACCCCACCTCCAATACTGCCACCAGTTTAGTGTCCCCAGCATTGAGGACACAGGGTACCGGCATTTAGACACAAGGCAGCAGCAGCAAGCACAGTGTGGTCATGAGCTGCAGCATGACGATTTGGACACAGGGTGGCAGCAGCGAGCACACTGTGCAGTCACTGAGCTGCAGCACCACGATTTGGACACAGGGAGGTAGCAGTGAGCACACTGTGCAGTCACTGAGCAGCAGCACCATGATTTGGACACAGGGCGGCAGCAGCGAGTTCACTGTGTGGTCACGAGCTGCAGCACCACGATTTGGACACAGGGCGGCAGCAGTGAGCACATAGGGAGCCAGACGGCAAAAGGCGATGGCCTGGTGAAAAGGGGCAGAACGCTGAAGGGCTGTGGGTGGCCAAAACGAGGCTGCAGGCCGAAGGGTGGTGAGAATATCAATGGGGGTGGGAGGCCAAAAGGCAGTTCATGGAATCACAGAACAGTAGGGATTGTAAGGGACCTCTAGAGAACATCCAGTCCAACCCTGCTGGCCAGAGCAGTGTCACCCAGGACAGGTCACAAAGGAACACATCCAGGCAGGTTTGGAAAGTCTCCAGAGGAGACTGCACAACCTCTCTGGGCAGCCTGCTGCAGGTCTCCAGCACCCTCATAGTAAAACTTTTCCCTCTCTCACTAGAGTCACAACCTTTGTGACTTATACCAATCAAAGCTGCAGCCTCCGTGCATGGTTTCTGTCATTTATTTTTGCCAATCCTGGCAGCAGTCTGGCTGGGCATTCATTAGAAAATATATTAAACCACCTATGAAGACTTCTAGAGGAAGAGGAGCACTTTCCTTCTGTCCAAAAAGGCAAACCAGCACAACAAACCTTTACCAATGACCCCAGAGCAGCCCTCTGCATCCATCTTCTATCTTTTTGCCATGAGAGCATCTCTAAATAAGAGCAGAAAGGCCACTCTGTTTTGATGGCATTAGCCTGATTTAATCCCTTGACAACAAACACGAGCAGGCAGATCATGAGCCCACTGACAAGTCTGTACAACTCACACTGTCTGAGCTCCCACACAGATATCGCAGACCAACATCTGGAGTCAAAGAAACTGCCCCTGCCCTGCAGGGGAAAGACTTTCAGAGACAAAGAAAGCCCCTTGGAACAGGACAAATCTGTACCATAGCAGCTTTGCAACAACACATTCTAAGAGGGGCTGGCTTCAAATAGAATTACATTCAAAACAACATAAATTTGGAAGGTCAAAGAAGCTAAAGCCACTTTTCTAAACCTTCCTGAGACCCAGCAATGGTGCACAGCATCACAAGATCCAGAACTGAAGCCCATTCCTGAAGAAACTTCTCAAGAGACTGGCTCAATCCACAGATTTCTTTGGATCTGTTCCAGAGACAGCTCTCGGCACCACAGACCTTTCTGCTTCCCAGCAATTCCATCTCCAATCCACAATGGTAAAACAATGTCTCAAAGGCAAAGATGAGATTTGGAGTCAGGGGAAAAAGAGGCTCTTCCTATAGAAAAGGAATCTCTTAGTGCTCACCTTCAAAAGTTTGAGTAAGTGATAACAGTGGGTGAAGATTGTGCCTTCAGAGGGTGACAGTCACAGAATGGTTTGGGTTGGAAGGGACCACCAAAGGTCATCTGGTCCAACCTCGCTGCAGTCAGCAGGGACATCCTCTATTAGATCAGGCTGCCCAGAGCCCTGTTGAGCCTGACCTTGAATATCTCCAAGGATGGGGCCAATGCAGACTCCTAAGGTTCTTCCATTAGCTGCAGACAATGTTCTTGTCAGACAAAGTTCTGGAACTGCAGTTAAAATGAAGAGAAGGCTGGCAGGTGGGGGAAGAAAGAGGAAACTGGAATCAGGAGGTGCAGAAATCCTTCATTAGCAGATAGAGTTTCTTATGACTATTAAGATGGAACTGATAGCAAAGGAGCTCTGAAAGACTCCTGCTGTCAGGAGTACTTTGCATCACTCAGACTTCTCCATGCTGCTGCTCCAACACAAACCCAGTCCAAGAGTGGCACTGCAGAAAGCATTCATGTGACTGTGGCCCAGGCAGCATCTTTCTAGTCCCTGTTGGGCTGTGCTGTTGTAGAACAGTAAAAGCTAAGCCATTTCAGCGCCTGAACCTGCCACCAAACTGAGTTTCCTCATCAGATCTAGCAGACCAGCTCAAAGCTAAACTTCAGGTCACCCTGCAAAGCTTCAGAAGGAAAGCAAGAGTTGAACGCAGAGTGGGGTTTGGGTAGAAACTATCAGAACACAGAGTAAGGAGATTTATGTTAAAACCACCAGGGTGGAGAAGAAGTGTGGCAGGAAGCAGCCCTCAAACTACAGGTGTCCTTCCTGCACACTCTCTGCCCCTGCCCCAACCCCAAGGAAAAAATAAATTCCAAACCGAAGGGAAGAGAATGGGAGTCTCTGAGCACCTCGGGAAAACATGGATCACTGCCACAGCTTGGAAATGATTGGAGAACTGGTGTGCAGTGTCTGCTGGGTGCAGTGCTGGGCACTGCCGAGCCCACAAACAGCTCTGCGGTAAGCATGGTTCAGTTCCAAGGAGGCTCTAACTGAAGACACTTCAGAACTCTCCATGCTAACAGAACAAGGCTGTCCAGTATGAAAACAATTTCATAGGTTTGAAAAGACAGTTTGAAAAGACTCAAGGCAGAGCTCTTTTCCTGCCTTGAGTCACACATGCTCACACAGAAGACACCAAAGTCCCCATCTGGCTGTGTTAGCCATCATCCAGGAAGTTCACAAGGTCCCACTAAATGCAACCCCTCTGCAGCTCACTACAGGGCTCTGTCTGCAAAGGCAGACTCATCTAGAGAGGATGAGCAAAGCAGTAGGTTTAGGCCTGAACTTTGAATCCCATGCAAGCAGGCAGAGCATCCTCCCAAATCAACACCAGCGAGGTCTTTCATCAGACTTCTAGCTGTGCAGCAGATGGACCTTCCCCACTGATGGCCCCCTTGGGATTGCTCTTATGGGGCTGAAAAACTGGCATCCTGCAATGTCTGAAGTCCTTGGGTAGTTGCAACTGCTTGTAGAAACTCTACAGATCTGCTTTAGGTATGACTGAGTTCTTTCCTTGCTATCAGGCTCCGGACTTAGGTTATAGGGTGACCAAAATGTTTTTCCTCCCCTTCTTTTTAATTACAAGGTTTACAATTTTATCAACACCATGAGAAGTTCAAACTTGGTGCTGATGACACCAAGCTAGGGGCAGAAGTTGATCTGCTGGAGGGTAGAGAGGCTCTGCAGAGGGACCTCGACAGGCTGGGCAGATGGGCAGAGTCCAACGGCATGAGATTGAACACATCCAAGTGCCAGGTTCTGCACATTGGCCACAACAACCCCATGCAGAGCTACAGGCTGGGGGCAGAGTGGCTGGAGAGCAGTCAGGTGGAAAGGGACCTGGGGGTGCTGGTTGATGGTAGGCTGAACATGAGCCTGCAGTGTGCCCAGGCAGCCAGGAGGGCCAATGGCATCCTGGCCTGCATCAGGAACAGTGTGGCCAGCAGGAGCAGGGAGGTCATTCTGCCCCTGTACACTGCACTGGTTAGGCCGCACCTTGAGTCCTGTATCCAGTTCTGGGCTCCTCAGTTTAGGAAGGAGGTTGACTTGCTGGAGCATGTCCAGAAAAGGGCAACAAGGTTGGTGAGGGGCTTGGAGCACAGCCCTGTGAGGAGAGGCTGAGGGAGCTGGGGTTGCTTAGTCTGGAAAGGAGGAGACTCAGGGGTGACCTTATTGCTCTCTACAACTACCTGAAGGGAGGTTGTAGTGAGGCGGAGGTTGGTCTCTTCTCCCAGGCAACCAGTACCAGAACAAGAGGACACAGTCTCAGGCTGCATCAGGGGAGGTTTAGGCTGGAGGTTAGGAGGAAGTTTTACACAGAGAGAGTGATTGCCCACTGGAATGGGCTGCCTGAGGAGGTGGTGGGGTTGCCATCGCTGGGGGTGTTCAGGGCGAGGCTTGACAGGATGCTTGGTTGTATGGTTTAATTGATTGGGTAGTGTTGGATGATAGGTTGGACATGATGATCTCGAAGGTCTCTTCCAACCTGGTTAATTCTATTCTATTCTATTCTAGCACCAGTGAGCTTGGAGATGCTCAGCTTTGGACTGGTCAAAGCAAACCTTGACCCCCACACTATCAGCACAGGTAAGTCCTGCAACATTAAGAAGCTCAGAAAATCTTGACAGAGAGAATTCAGTGTTTGGGAGATTCGGAGGTTGGTGTCAGTTGGAAGGGGCCTTGAAGACCATCTAATTCCAACACCGCTGCCATGGGCAAGGACACCTCCCACCAGAGCAGGGTGCTCAAGGCCTCATCCAACCTGGCCTAACAACTATGGAATTTTTCCCAAGGCAAACACGATTGCAGTTTCTCCTCACACTCTCCAATTAGGAGCAGGCTTTTCTGCCTCTCCAAAGCTTTGAGGGTGGCCCAGCTCCTGTTATCTAATGGGATAGGGCATACTTACCACAGATGGATGCTGCTCCAGCCAGCTGCCCACCGAGGAGTCACAGGAGATGACAGAGGTCAGATGTCACCCAGAATACCAAGAAATCACTCACAGAGATGCAGGGCATGAGCTCAGCTTTTGTGCAAACTCAGGTTCCATGCCCAGTAAAACAAACTCTGTCCCCCCCTCTCAGCAGAGGCTTTTACTCCCGTGTCCACTCAATGTGAACCATGGCCAGCCTTAAGAGAAGACCCCATCACACAGAGCTGTGCCATCCCAACTGTACACTGCTCTGCCTCTGGTGATTGTAGCTGACACCCTGAGCCACAATGGAACTCAGCAAAAGAAGGGGAAAAATTGGGGTAACTTGCATCCAATATCACAAATATTTCTGAACAGCACTCAGCTCAGAGCTTGCTGCACAACCCTACCATATGGCTTCCAGAGAGACTGAGACCAACCCTACAGACACAGGCATCTTCTGGAGGCTAATTCAGCAGTGGGGAAGGCTCAAAAGAATACCTCAGCCCTAGGTGATGCCAGCAGAGTCCTGCCCTGATTTCAGAGTTCAAGAGCAGCACAGCTAGCTCCAGATTCTAGGCAAGACAACATAGAAAATGTCTCAACTTTGCCAAGTTCTGTGCAAACCAAACAGAAATCCTTTGACCTTTACTCATCTGGCTGTCTCTGTGCCACAGTCTCTGCTGCAAGGCACCGAGCTGAAAAGATTTACAGAACATTTCTGACCTGACCAAAGTGTTCCCAAAAGGAGATGTCTGGGCACTTCAACAGTATTTTCCTCTAGGCACTTAAATTCTGATCACCAACACTTCATTGAGCTTGCTACAAAAGTAGCTGAGTCCTTTGAGCAGAGAACATCAGCAAACAATTGCATGTAAGGCCTCAGAGAAAATAAAACCCATACCCCAAGAGTAAAGCAGCACCAACAAAGTTCTGTTGAGGTGAAGATCAACCATGACAGCAGCTCTGACCTTCTCCACATGCAGCCTGTATGGGTGATGAAGCAGCTGACCTCACTGCAGGCACAGAGGGCACTGCCAGCAAGTTTGCTGATGGCACCAAACAGGGAGCAGTGCCTGACACCCCCTCAGGCTGGGCTGTCATTCAGCCAGACCTGGACAGGCTGGAGAGTTGAGTGGGGAGAAAGGGAATGGGATCCAACAAGGCAAGGGTAGAGCCTGGCATCTGGCAAAGGACAACCCCATGGATCAGTGTAGGGTAGAGGCTGAGCTGTGGGAGGGCAGCTCTGGGGAAAGGGACCTGGTGGACAGGACACCTATGAGCCAATAATGAGCACTTGTGGCCAAGAAGGCCAAAGGCATCATGAGGTGAATTAGAAGGGCTGTGGTCAGTAGGTCAAGAGAGGTTCTCCTCCCTCTCTACTCTGCCCAGGAATACTGTGTCCAGTTCTGAGCTCTTCAGTTCAAGACGGACCTCAGGAAACTCTTCAGAGAGTCCAGTGCAGCACCATAAAACTGCTGCAGACAGTGCAACATCTTGTGAGGCCAGGCTGAGGGAGCTGGGGGCTCTTGAGCTTAGAGCAGATGTGCCTGAGGGGTGCTCTCATTGCTGGTGATGAAGATGTGCAAGGCTAGAGCCAGGCTCTGCTCAGGGATGTCCACGGACAGGACAAGGGGCACTGGGGGCAAGCTGGAGTAGGGGAGGTGCCATGCGAACAGCAGGAGAAACTTTTTCACAGGTGCTGGAGCCCTGGAGCAGGCTGCCCAGAGAGGTTGTGGAGTCTCTTTCTCTGAAGACCTTCCAAACCTGCCTGGATGCATTCCTGTGAGACCTGCCCTGGGTGTTCCTGCTCTGGCAGGGGGGTTGGACCAGGTATCTCTGGAGGTCCCTTCCAAGCCCTGCCGTTCTGTGACTGCTCTGGTCAGAGGCTACGCAGCTCCATCAGTACTGCGAGCCTGAAAGCTTTCTCTGCGCAGGCTGTTCAGGTCCAGCCGTGTGAGGACCTCGCAGCGCACCAGGAGGGTGTCATCCTTGATGAAGGTTCTTTGCTTCAAGGTTTGCAGGTGCATGAAAGTGACGTAGCCAAAGCCTTTGGGGTTGCGGTGAATTGTCGGCCTCTGGAAGGCCAGCAGCTCCGGCTTGGCTTCCATCACCTCTTCGTGGTTCTGCCGCTCGGGGCCTTCCGACTGGTCCAGGATGGAGAGCCGGATGGTGCCCTGGAAGGGCCAGGGCAGGTGGCTGTCGTACTCCCCCTGCATGGTGTGCACGAACAGCGAGATGAAGTTGGCGCAGCGCTGTGCGCTGGGCAGCTGGATGTGCAGCCGCAGGCACAGCTTGTAGCCAGGCTTCCCGGTGTAGAAGCCGGGGCTGTGCATCACTACAGGCTTCTCTTCTTCCTGGGCTTTCTGAAGGCCGCTGAAGTTCTCGATCTTCCAAATGTAAATCCCATTGCACTGCTGTGCCTCCAGCTCGGCCACCTTCCCCTCCAGGCTACGGATGGTGCGCTTGAGCTCTGCCACGTGGGCGTTCTGAGTCTCCATCTTGGCAATGAGCTCTCTCAGCTGGTGGTCTTGTCTCACCAGACGACCTTCCAGCTGCTGAATGGTTTCTTTGAAGTTTTCAACGTCTGGGTTGCACTCGTATGGGGCATGTGACGCATGTGAGAAGAGGGTAGGCTCAAAGGGCAGGCCGTTGATGAAGGGCACAGGATTGGCAGCAGTGACACTGATGTTCTGAAAGCTCTGAGCCATCATTCTCATGTGGACCTGAGTGAACTCCTGCATGTGTCGTGCTAGTTCATTCCTCTGCATCTAGGATTGAAAGAGGTGTGGCATGAGGAAAACATCACCCATGGCCTGTGCCTTAGAAGAGCATGAAATAACATCTAGAAGCTTCTGTGGTGTGAGAACAGCTGGCACAGGAATCAAAGGGCAGAGGATGGGACAAAGGTGCACCAAGGGAGGGCTCCAAACTAGACCACTGAGAGAAGAAGTTCAAGTGCCAGGAGGCAAATCTTGTTCAACTCAAAACAGTGACATGGGGAAAAACTGCTAAAGATACAGGCAGAACTTACTCTGTGCTCGACATCAGCACTGAGGACAGGCTGAGGGAGCTGGGGGTGTTCAGCCTGGAGAAGAGCAGGCTCCATCACTGAATATTTGAGGCTCCATCACTGGAGATATTTGAGGCTGTAAGCAACATGCTGTAGTGGAGGATGTCCCTGCTGACTGCAGGGGGGTTGGACTGGATGAGCTTTGGAGGTCCCTTCTCATTTATTTTTTTTTTCACTGAATTTTTCAAAATGAGGGTGGTGAGACCCTGGAACAGGTTGCCCAGGGAGGTTGTGGATGTCCCCTCCCTGGATTTGTTCAAGAGCAGCTTGGATGAGGCCTTGAGCAACCTTCTCAAGTGGGAGGTGCCCCTGCCCATGTCAGGGTTGTTGGAACTGGATGATCTTTAAAGGTCCTTTCCAACCCAACCCATTCATAGAATCTCTAAACCTATGAACTCTAAGAGCCATAACTGTATTTGGCACAACTTTGGAAGAAAGTTCATCAAGCAGAGTATTTTAAATCTGAAAAGGGGAGTGTTTTAAATCTGAGACACCTCAAAGCAAAAAAACCAAAAACCTACAAATAACTGAGGCTTGTGGATGGAGACAAGAAGAGGAAATTAAAAACACCCCACCAAAACCATGCAGGAGGTCTGCAGCTCATGACTCTGTGCAGAGGCTTACCTTTTCAGGACACCCAAAGGCACTGTAGAAACATGGCACTGGGGCAGTAGGACAATCATTGTCATAATGGTTAGGCATCTAGAACAAAGCAGAGTTGAAATTCAGATCTCCACCAAGAGCATTCTTTCAGAACACCCTGCAAAAATATGGCTGGATGGACTTTGGAAGGCTGCCTGAGGTCAGAGCACTTCTAACCTCAGTTTGCAAAGCAATATGGAAGTTTGGAATAGCAATGCTGAGCTGATGATCTACATTCTCCACCTCCCTGCTACGGACTTTAAATGGCCTTTGCTCTTAGCTCAGGGACCAAAACAAACTCAGGTTCTCTTGCTGGAATGAGCTAGCTCATACCAGGTCCCAGTGCCTTTCCTTTCCTTTGGAAGCACAAGTTGCTGTGTTGTTTTTTCTGGTGCCTGTGTTTGAGTCCTCATGATCTCATTGCTCTGAATTCCCCCTATCCATGCCCCAACTCAAAAGCTGAACAGCTTCAGCTGAGGCCTTGCCAGCCCTAAAGAGAAGAAGGGTAATTCTGGGGTTCACAGCAGAACACCTGCCTGCATGACTCAGTGTGTTGCCTGCTTTAATATCAGAGTCAAGGGGTACCTGCTCAATGCAGGGGGCTGTACAAGATGATGTTTGGAGGTCCCTTCCAATCCAAACCATTCTGGGATTCCATGATGAAGCACAACACAAACTATTAATTCTAACCCATCATATATTATCTGCTCTCCGTTTTTGCAGTTCATTATTAGATCTAGTGACAGATTTGATTACTACACCTAGTGACAGCAGTGTGACCAGGTGGGCAAGAAGGCCCCCAGCATCCTGGCCTGGATCAGTAATAGTGTGACTAGCAGGAGCAGGACAGTAATTGTCCCCCTGGACTCAGCACTGGTGAGGCCACATCTTAAGAACTGGGCTCAGTTTTGGGGCACTCACTGTAAGAAGGACATTGAGGGGCTGGATTGTGTCCAGAAAAGGGCAACAAAGGTGGTGAAGGGTCTGGAGAACAGGGCTGGGGAGAGAACTGGGGTTGCTTAGTCTGGAGAAGGGGAGGCTGAGGATCTCTACAACTCCCTGAAAGGAGGCTGCATTCAGGTGGGGGTTGGTCTCTTCTCCCTGTGAACAAATGATATCAGGAGAGGAAATGGCCTGAAGTTGCACCAGGGGAGGTTTAAGTTGGGTATTAGAAGAAAATTCTTCACTGAAAGGGTTCTCAAGCACTGGCACAGGCTGCCCAGGGAAGTGGCTGAATGCCCATCCCTGGAGGTGTTTCAAAGCTTCAGAGATGTGATGCTGAGGGCCATGGTTTAGCAACAGCCTTGGTAGAGACTGGTTGGACCCAATCTTAAAGGCCATTTCCAACACCACTGGCAGCTGCTTGGCATTCTTTAACCTCCACTTGAGATCCAAACCACGCAGCATGGCCCCTGTCAAAAAGCAGCGGAGCTGAACACTGGAATTTGCTGTCAAAACTCCTGCAGAACTTTATCAGGCTGCAGTGGAGGCAACATTTTCAGAGAGAGCTAGACAGGGAGGGATTGATTAGCCAGGAGACAACCTGTGTCTTCAAGTTTAATCCCAGATTAAAGAATCTGTGTCAAGACAAAAGCTCTGCCCCAGCTGAAGCACAGAGCAAGGCAGCCTCTTACCTGCTCTCTGATGAGCACTGTGTTGCAATATTCACAGAACACATTGGCCAGAGGGCAGGTTTGGTCATGGAGCTGAAGTGATCAAACAGAAAAAGAGAGGAAAGGAGGAATCAGGACATTATGGTTTGAGTTCCATTCCAAAATTGGCTTTTAGCTAGATCCCAGTGTGAAACAGACAATCCCCTCACCCTCAATAAGATCTTTCCCATAATTACTGGTTTTTGACACAAGAGATTCATCAAGTTGCAGATATTTCATTTCCTGACGCTCTCATGCTTCAAAAGAGTCTGCATTTACCAAGAAATCTCTGACATTCATGTACAGCAGTAGCTGAGCTGTGTGAAGTGTATTAGGGTGAGGTTTTTTTGGGGTATTGTTGGACTACAGGAGGTATTTTTGTTTGACACTTCACAGCATAATATCTAATATCCAATTACCAGCCCTTGCCAGAAAGCACAACCACATCCAGAGAAAGGCATGGAAGCTCAGAAAGGACTGTCCTCAGTATCAGCCAAGTGAAAAATGCTGTCAGAAGAACGCAGAAATCATTCAGAGCAGTGTCCAGCAGCCTCATTCTGCTGGGGCTGTATGAAACATGAAATGCTCACTGAAGTTCATGACAGTAAGGGTGGGGAGACACTGAAATAGGTTGCCCAGGGAGGCTGTGGACACCCCCTCCCTGGAGG
Organism: Dryobates pubescens; assembly: GCF_014839835.1. NCBI lineage: Eukaryota > Metazoa > Chordata > Aves > Piciformes > Picidae > Dryobates > Dryobates pubescens. Next base: position 6,928,226 of record NC_071648.1, on the reverse strand, counting down.
CGTTGAAGTCCAGACTGGATGAGGCCTTGAAGAACCTGGTCTAGTGGAAGGTGGCCCTGCCCACAGCAGGGGTATCTGAACTTCATGATCTTTAAGGTCCCTTCCAACCCAAACCATTCTCTGATGTGATTATTGATGTTGGCATTGCTGGGCACTGGACAGCAGCACCTCATATCTTGGTCTGGTGTGTTAGCAGACCTGACACGTTTTGTGTCAGTCATAGATGCTGCCAATGTCAGTAGTTTTTGGATGTCACCCTGGCTGTAGAGAGAGGCCTCTCTGATGGCAAAGTTAAAAATATTCAGATGATAGTTCAGTGGTCATGGTAGCTGGTTTACAGCTGGACTCAATGATCTTAAAAAGCTTTTCCAACCTGAATTATTCCATGATTCTAACCCAAGTCTTTTCAAGCCACAGGAAGTTTGCATTTCAGTGCAATCCTCTCCCCAGCTGTCACCTGTTCTAGACTCACGTCCTGAGTCTGTAGCTTCTCAGCTGTGCAGCAAGAAAAGCTCTTCTGGACCAACCCCTTCTCTGTTTTTAACTCATGTTCCACTTGCAAGCGAGCCCACACCAATGAAAGCTGAACAACTGAGGCTCCTGCCAAGTACCTCTTTGTCCTCATAGGCCATAGATGTGGCACAGTTTGGACAGCAGACTTGGCGCCGTGGGCACTCCTGTGTCCTGTGCTCTTTCAGATGGTTCTTCTGGAAGGTTCCTTGGCACTGCGGGCATTCCACGGTGGAAAATTCACACTGCAGCTGGTGGTCCTGGACAAGGACAGAAAAGGGTATTACAAACAGGTACCATCAGCTCATCTGATTTCAGGGGCAAGCACAGCACAAAAGGAATAAGCTGCAATCTTCCCTTCAGGTAAGCAAATCTTTACACATTTCTGCTGACTTTACCCGTGTTGGTCCCATGACTAAGATGCCTTCATAAATCCATAGCTTTAAAAATGCTCTCAGCTCAAAACTCAGCTTTATATTCATCCTTTTAACTTTGGTTGGGTTGGAAGTGACCATAAAGATCATCCAGTTCCAACCCAATGCCATGGGCAGGGAGACCTCCCACCAGCCCAGGTTGCTCAAGGCCTCATCCAGCCTGGCCTTGAACCCCTTCAGGGAGGGGACATCCACAGCCTCCCTGGGCAACCTGTGCCAGTGTCTCACCACCCTCACTGTCAAGAATTTCTTCCTAATCTCCAGCCTCAGTCTCCCCTCTTCCAGCTCAAAGCCATTGGCCCTCACCCTGTCACTACAAGCCCTTGTCAAAAGTCACTCCCCAGCCCATTCGGGTCCTGGAAGGCTGCTCTAAGGTCTCCTTGGAGCCTTCTCTTCTCCAGGCTGAATAGCCTGTCCTTGTAGGGGAGGTTCTGCAGCCCTCTGATCATCTTCATAGCCTCCTCTGGACCCTCTCCAGCAGCTCCACATCCCTCTTACACTGGGGTCACCAGAACTGGAGGCAGTGCTGCCGGCAGCGTCTCAGGAGAGCAGAGGGGCAGAGTCACCTCCCTCATCCTGCTGCTCTCCCTGCTCTGGATGCAGCTCAGCACACAGCTGCCTGCTGGGCTACCAGTGGCCATTGCTGCTCCTGGGGAGTTTGTCACCAACTGACACCCACAATTCAACAAATGACTCAACAAATAATCTTCCCTCAAGGGAGCAATAAATTGACTCAGGAAACATGTCAAGTACAGATACAGCCAGACATGAACAATCCTAAAGACAAAGCTGCATTAGAGCAGTTTTCATGTACTACAATGTTGTCTTGAGGATCACCTAAGTGCCACTTAATATTCATCCAACTCCCAAGTCTGTGGAGCTGTAGTCTTCAATGAATCAGCATGAAGAAGCATCAAGTAGAATCATCTCTGTCAAAGTATTTTAGATTTGCCCATGAACAGAAGGTTTCAGGCTGCCAAAAGCAATTCTCACCTCCAGATGCCTCAGCTCCATCTTCACACCGCAGCCCTTGTTGGGACACTTCACCATTAAGGAAAGGATTTCCCGCTTCGCAAAGTTGTCAGGGAAAAGTTGATTTTCCAGCAGAATTTCGTTGTCTACTGGACATTTGTGACCTGCATCTCTGCAGAAAAGAAAGAGAGTCCAAGTTTCCCTTGCCCTTCAGTTTGAATTTTTTTTACACTAGCAAGGGCTGAGAAAGTCTTTGAAAACAAAGGCACTGGTGTGGCAACTGCCAGGAAGGATGTGACATATGTCAGAGAAGGTGACAACACACAAACTGCCCCAGAGGTGGCATGGCTAAGGGTGCTGGGGCTCATTACCTTGGAGCAGAGGAGCCTGAGGGGTGCCCTTATTTGTGTTGATAAAGATGTGCAGGGCAGTGGAGGGGAGGACAGAGCCAGGCTGTGCTCAGGGATTTCCAAGGACAGCACAAGGGGCACTGTGTGCCAGCTGGAGCAGAGGAGGTGCCACAGGAACAGAAGGGGAAACTTTGTCCCTGTGAGGGTGCTGGAGGCCCAGAGCAGGCTGCCCAGAAAGGTTGTGGAGCCTCCTTCTCTGGAGACATTCAAAACCTGCCTGGATGTGTTCCTGGGTGCTCCTGCTCTGGCAGCAGGGGTTGGACTGGATGATCGCTGGAGGTCCCTCCCAACCTCTAATATTCTGTGACTCTCTGATTCCCTGACTGGGATAGTAGCACTGTTCTCACTCAAGAGCTTTTATTTGGACAAATACCATGACAGATACTCTAGAAATGAATTTGAGGAGGATGCAAAGAAACAAAGAACTTACAGTCCCATTTCTGGAAGTACTTCACATAGCTTAAACATCAAAGAATAGTTCACATACTATTTCAATACAATCCTCCACCTCAATCCTCCACCTCCTCCTCATAAGGAGAATCTTCTTTCCAGTGAGGGTGATGGAGCACTGGAACAGGCTTCCCAGAGAGTGTCACAAAGATGACAGGAGGGCTGGAGAACCTCTCCTATGGGCACAGGCTGAGAGAATTGAGGCTGTTCAGGCTGGAGAAGAGAAAGCTCCAGGGAGACCTCAGATTCCAACACGACCCATTATATGAATCATTAAAACTGGAATAAAAATGGGATCACCTCCACCCAATTTTCATCAACAACATGGATCCAGCTCGTTTCTGAAGGCAGGAGCTCAACAGATCTATTCACAGCAAGTGACACATTTAAACAGGCCTGAGGGATCAAAGCTGCTGAGCTGAGGTGCCAATGCGAACAGCAACAGAATGGAAAAATACATGAGGTGGAAAAATGTCAGAGAGCATTTGTGGTACAAAGATCAAAGGCCAGATTGCTGCCACTGCTTGCAACCATGAGGGGAAGCAGAAGTAGAACCTAGTGGGCTGTGAAGAGCGGGAGGGAATTAGTGTTCTTTGTTGGAAAAGGAAAGAATTGCTCAGCCACATCTTTAGCAGCAACACTGCTAGAGGAAGCAGGGGTGAAGTTGAGTCTGCAAAGACACAGGGAACTTCCTTTCCCAGTCTTGGCTTGCCAGAGCTAGCCATGAGTGGCAAAAAGAAAATGCTGCTTTGGGAAAAAAAAAGAAAAAAAAAGAAAATCCCATCAGCATGCTGATCTTTGTCACAACCCAGAAAGGCTCCCTCACTGCAGGCAAGCTGCAGAGCAGCTCCCATAGTCATAACTTGGCCCATTCATCCTGCTTACTCAAAGGATAATAACGGAACCACAGAATGGCTCAGGTGGAAAGGGACCCCAGAGATCCCCTGTGGCAATCACCCTGCCATGGGCAGGGACACCTCTCAAGTGGACATTAAAATCTAGGTGTGCAAAGTGCAGCCAGAATAATTTTGTTGGAAGAAAACCAAATCTGTTCTGCTGTTTGGGGGTTTCCAATAAAAACCCTGAGTGGTTCAGCCTAGCAGCTGGAAGAGTTGGCAAACACCTTAGGGCCAGTCCTGCCAAGGGGTGGCCTCATCAGTGCTGAGTCCAAGGGAACAATCACTGCCCTGGGTCCTGCTGGGTCACACTGTTCCTCATCCAGGCCAGCAATTAAACATCTGAAATATCATTGTGATGATCTGTAGTCTCCAAGCTGTCCATATGTGTTTAGCATTCACTCAAACAGTCAACACCACTGATAGCAATGAAGTAAACCAAGAAAGAGGTGTGGAAAAAAAAGGCAATGGCTTGTGGTCACTCAGACTGCTTAGACACCTAAACCTGAGCACAGCAGACACTCGAAGCTTCGAAAGGAAGAGAAACCATTTGCCATGCCTGAGGTTTGAGAGGGAGGTTTCTCTGCCTGCTACGAGATGTTGTGTTCTGAGCAGGAGTTCACTGCAGTTTCTCACTCAGTCCTGTGGTGAATTCTAACCAAGCTCAGCAGCAGCTCAGCAGCAGGAAGATTTGAAAAAAGGGTAATTGCAGGTAAGGATCCCTGCCTGGAGGTGTTCAAGACCAGATTGGACAGGGCCTTGAGCAACCTGTCTGGTGGAAGGTGTCCCTGCCAATAGCAGCAGAGCTGGAACTAGATGATCTTTAAGGTCCCTTCCACCCCAAATCACTCTGTGATTCTGTGATCTAAAAATTGCAGAATCACATAATACCTTTAGTTGGAAGAGATCTTCAAGATCATCTAGTCCAACCTTTGACCCAGTGCTGCAAGACTGGAAATGAGACACTCAACTTTAAGTTTAACCATTTTCCCCTCAGTTTTCTACCTAGAAATTCTGTTGCCTGGGAAATGATTGGTGAGCAGACACCTCTAAAGCTCAGTGTACTTAAAGTATTGATTCATTTACCCTGAGTGTTTAGAAATGTCATAATCCCAGGAAATGGCTTAAAGACTTATTTGTTTGCTTTCAGAAACACCCAAGTTAAAGAAGAAAATAAAACCTTTCAACTGCTAGCAACAGCAAGTAAGGAGTTCCCAAATTTAGTGGCCTTTGCTGCAATTCAGTGCTTACAAGCACATGTAAGATTATGGACATTATGCTTTTATTATGTACAGTATCCCCTGGATGCCATCCAGAAGGATCTTGACAGGCTTCAGAAGTGGGCCAACCAGTGAGGTTCAACAACTCACAGTGCAAGGTCCTGCAGCTAGGTCAGGCCAGTCCCAGGCACAAACCCAGAATGGGTGCAGAGTGGGTGAGAGCAGCTCTGAAGAAAGAGCCTTGGGGGTCTTGGTTGCTGAGAAGCTCCCCAGGAGCCAGCAGAGCCCTCATGCAGCCCAGCAGGCAGCTGTGTGCTGGGCTACAGCCAGAGTGTGGGCAGCAGGGCAAGAGAGGAGATTCTGCCCCTTGACTCTGCTCTCCTGAGGCCCCACCTCCAATCCTGCCTCCAGCTCTGCTGTCCCCAGCAGGAGAAGGACACAGAGATGCTAGAGTGAGGCCAGAAGAAACCACAAAGATGATCCAAGGGCTGGAGCAGCTCTGCTGTGAGGATAGCTTGAGGGAGCTGGGGGGTGGTCAGCCTGGAGAAGAGAAGACTCCAGGGGGACCCCAGAGCTGCCTGCCAGTACCTGAAGGGATCCTGCAGGAAGGCTGCAGAGGGACTTTTCATGAGAGTGTCTAGAGAGAGGACAAGGGGGAATGGTTTGAAGCTGAGGCAGAGCAGGGTTAGACTGGAGCTTATGAGGAAGAAATTCTTCACTGTGAGGGTGGTGAGAGTCTGGAACAGGCTGCCCTGGGAGGCTGTGGCTGCCCCCTTCCTGGGTGTGTTCAAGGCCCTGGCCTTGGATGAGGCCTTGAGCAGATTCCCTTGAAAGAATTTAGGTTAGAACAGGCCTGAGGCCAGACATGTAGCCAAATGCTTGCACCTAGGGAACAAGATCAGAGTCAAACCTGCCAGGATCAGGTTTGGGGTTTTACTGCCTCCTTCCATGCAGCCAGCTGACACACACTGCACTGAATGATGCAGCTGGGTAAGGCCTGATGTACTTTTCTTGCAGGAGGAGGAACATGATGAAGGCAGCAAGGGACTAAGGGAGCAGGGTGATCTTGTGATATGGTTAGTAGAGAACTGAAGCTCTCTCAACTTCCTCTGCAGAATCCACAGGCAAGTCAATTTTCATGGGTGAGGTCTGGTGGCATTCTGCATTTCCTAGATAACAAATTTTCATCCTTTTTCTCAGAAAAATTGATGAAAGTGATATTAAGAGGAATGTTCCAGATACAGGCCATGAATTTCTTCCTAAATCCAGAAATAGCCTCCTCTTTTTTTATCAGAAGCGGGGAACACAAAATGAAGCTTGTCTTCTCAAGGCAATATTGCCCTTTTGGAGCTAAAAGGGATTCATGGATTCATAGAATGATTTGGTTTGGAAGGGACTTAAAGATCACCCAGTTCCAACCTCCTGCCATGGGCAGGGGCACCTTCCACCAGCCCAGGTTGTTCAAGGTCTCATCCAGCCTGGAACACCCTTAGGGACGGGGCCTTTATACAACTTCCAGCTGTACAAACAAAGCTGCAATCAGATTGGGTACAGAAGCATCACATAAAATAGTGACAGAATCACGGAATCCTTCTGGTTGGAGAAGACCTTTAAGACCATCAAGTCCAAACAGTATTTAACTCTACCAAGTCTAAGCTTCAGAGAAGCCCACAAACCCTGCACTCAGAAAATGTGGTTGTTGGTGTACTGTTAATTTAGTGAGCTACAAATGATAGGCCATGTGGAAAAGGCAATGGAGTAGAACTATGGATAAAGGGCACAGGAAACCAATCAGGAAAGGACTGTCCACTTTGCATGCTAAACACCTGGAAAAACCCCAATGTTACATGGTAACACTGAAGACAGGTTGATGATCTTTACACAAAGGTGTGCAAAGCGAGGCTGGACATAAACCAGGCTTCTCTGTGGTTCACACAGAATGAAGTATTTGCATTCCTACCAAAGTACTTTGATGTTTGAGCTACCTAAGCAAGAAATTGACCACATGCTGAGAAGGAAAAACTCTGCAGTTTAAGATGTAACCTCTTACCAATATACCCCAACACTCACTGACACTCACTTGTAGCCTGGGCTGCATCCAGAGCAGGGAGAGAAGCAGGATCAGGGAGGTGACTCTGCCCCTCTGCTCTGCTGAAGCCCTACCTACAGCCCTGCCTCCAGGCTTGTTGACATGGTTTAGTTGATTAGATGGTGTTGGATGATAGGTTGGAGTCAATCTCAAAGGTCTCCTCCAACCTGGTTAATTCTATTCTATTCTATTCCATTCCAGAGACCCCAGCATAAGAGCTGCTGAAGTGGGTCCAGAGGGGCAACTAAGGTGATCAGAGGGCTGGAGAACCTCCCCTGTGGGGACAGGCTGGAAGAGTTGGGCCTGTTCAGCCTGGAAAAGAGAAGGCTCCAAGGAGACCTCAGAGCAGCCTTCCAGTACCTGGAGGATGCTACAGGGGAGCTGGGGAGGGACTTTTGACAAGGGCTGGGAGTGACAGGATGAAAGGGAATGGATTGAAGCTTGAGGAGGGCAGATTTAGACTGAAGATTAAGAAGAAATTCTTTAGAGTAAGGGTGGTGAGACACCGGCACAGGCTGCCCAAGGATGTTGGAGATGCTCCCTCCCTGGAGGTGTTCAATGCCAGGTTTGAAATGAGAGCACAGCAGATTTATATTGGGTGTTAGGAACAAGTTCTGCGCCACAAGGGTGCTGGAACACTGGAACAGTTGCCCAGGGAGGGATTTGAAGCCCCATCCCTGGAGATACTCAAATTCAGGGTCAACAAGGCTCTGAGCAGCCTGATCTAACAGACGATGTTCCTGCTGCCTGCTAGGGGGTTGGACTGGATGACCTTTGGAGGTCCCTTGCAACCCAAACCATGACTCTGTGATCTTAGGGTGTTTATTAGGAAGCATTTTTAAGCAACCATAAATGCCCTGCAGTTCAACCAGCACCCCAAGCACTCACTTTATCTTGCCCTAAAGCTGCTCTCCTTTGCTAAGGGAATTCCTCCTCCAGAGCCCCTTTCCCACACTCTTTACCTTATGGACTTGACAATGCAGCCCTTGCAGAAGCGGTGCCCGCAGGGTGTCTGCACTGCCTCTCGCAGAGCCATCAAGCAGATGGGACATTCGTATTTGCTCTCCAAGGGGGGATCAAACTCCACATCATAGCCTTGTGTCTCCTCTGTCAATGAGCTCGGGGGGTTGGCAGTGCCACTGCTGCCAACGCTGTCGTCCTTGGCTGCAGCGCTGCAGGCGCTGGCCATGGCTGCCCGGCAGCCGCTTTCCGCTTCTCGGCCCCCACAGCAGCTGTCACTGTACAGCAAACTCATAGCAGCTCAGAGAGTGCTGCATGGAAGTGCTCTGCAAGGGACAAAAACAAAGAAAGGAAAAAATGTGTTAATGTCAAATATTCATCTGGAATCATGGAATGGTTTGGGTTGGAAAGGACCTTGAAGATCATCCAGGGACACCTCTCACCAGCCCAGGCTGCTCAAGGCCTCATCCAGCCTGGCCTTCAACACCTGCAGAGAGGGGACATCCACAGCCCCTCTGGGCAACCTGTTCCAGAGTGTCACACACACCTTCACTGTCAAGAATTTCTTCCTAAACTCTAGTCTAAATCTCTCCTCTTCCAGTTCAAAGCCATTGCCCCTCATCCTATGTCCTCAGGACACGATGGACACAGAGCTGTTGGAACAAGTCCAGAGGAGGCCACAAGGATCATCCAAAGGCTGGAGTACCTCTGCTGTAAGTACAGGCTGAAGGAGCTGGGGTTGTTCAGCCTGGAGAAGAGAAGACTCCGGGGGACCTCCGAACTGCCTTCTAAGAGCTGAAGAGATCCTCCAGGAAGGCCGCAGAAGGACTTTCCATGAGAGTGTCTAGAGACAAGACAAGGGGGAATGGTTTTAAGCTGAGAAAGAGGGAAATTTATTGGACTTTGAGACTTCAGGTTTGGTGTTTAGACCTTTCTTGAAAGCTCCTTCAATACAGAAAGCTCCTTCAATATAGAAACATTGGTAGTCTCACTGGGGATACCAGCATGGTTGTGGTAGCTTTCAGTTTTTCCTTTCTTTCACATCTATGAGCTCAAGCTGCTTTGGGAGCAGTATTTTAAAAGCAAGCTTTACTTTGCCAGTCACTGGTCTTGAGGGAAATGTGACTTCTATCTCCTGTTTTTACAGTTGTATTCCTTGTCCAGACTGAACAACCCCAGGTCTCTCGGCCACTCCTCACCAGCGCTGTTCTCCAAACCCTTCAACAACTTCTTGGATCTTCTCTGGACCTACTTCAGCACCTCAGCATCTTTCTTGTGGTGAGGACCCCAAAACTGAACCCAAGGTGTGGCCTCACCGGTGCTGAGTCCAGGAGGACAATCACGTCCCTGCTCCTGCTGATCACACTGTTCCTGGCCAAGATGCTGGCTACTTATTAAATGACACCTAAAGAGAAATACTCATCACATAAAACCTCAACTACCATTTACTGGAAGTACATTTTGGGCACAAGCAAGAGTACAGAAAAGGTGTCTTTAGGCCACCTCCATGGTGAACACTTAGCAATACTGCCCGTGCTGTCTATGGGCTATTTTTTCCACTTAACCAGAGCAAAAAAACCCAACCCCCTAAGAAGCAGATCTACCAACAAAACCAAAGTAAGTTACCATATTTAGGTCAGTTACTGCCAGAATCAAAGCGCTGTGAAAACATGTGGTGTTCCCCTTTGTTGAGGTGGGCAGAGGTATGAGAAGTCTCTGAAGAGCAGCATTCCAGACATTTCCGAAATACCATTAAGGTAGCGAGTCTCAAAGCACAACTTGACAATTAGATTCATAGAATGGTTTAAGTTGGAAGAGACCTTGAAGATCATCTAGTTCAAACCCCCCTGCCATGGGCAAGGACACCTTCCATTAGACCAGCTTGCCTTCACCTTACTCGACCAAGTCTGGTGTTAAAACGTGTCCTTAAACAACACATCTCTGCATCTCCAAAACATCTCCAGGGATGGGGATTCGACCACCTCCCTGGAGAACCTGTTCCAGTCTTTGAGAACCCTTTCAGTGAAGAAGTTTCTTCTAATATCCAACTTAAACCCTCCCTTGGAGCAATGTGAGGCCATTTCCTCTCATCCTGCTGGCGTGCAGGAGACTGAAATCCATAGGCCAGCCCAGGACTGAAAGATTCTCATTACTCTAAGCCACAATGGTTTATTTTAGTGAGACTAAGAAAGGGAAGAGGAACCTGTGGACCCAAAGATCTCCAGAGGTCTCTTACAACCCCTAACATTCTGTGATCCTGTGAACATAAACTCCTTTAGAAACGTCACAAAGGAAATCAGGAAGCCACAAGGAGGAAAATACAATAGCTTTACCCAAACTCAGCTGTCAGGTTAATTGCAAAGCAGTGTCTGACTCTTCCCTGGGACTGTTCCTAGGAATACTATTGCAAAATATTTCTTCTTACAAGGAAGGAAACAGGATCAGCCTCACTCACCCTGATCTCAACAGCTGAAGACTCTGTAGCTCTAAAAGCAGTGCCAGAGGTGTTCTCTGGATCCTCTGAATGCTCTACAGACAGCAGGTTTGTGCATTCAGCTTCCAGTAACAAAAATCCTACCCCAGAGTCATTTTAACGTGTGAGTCACTGCAACCAGGAGACATTCTGGTCTCACACAAAAATCCCCTTGTTCAGTGACACTCTTCACTCCCACATGGAGCTTTTTGTCTGCATAGGAGGAGGGGGCTCCTAAGGGGAAAAAAAAAAACAGAGAGAAGTGCAAGCATCACTGACTGCTCTTTTTACACAGGGAAATGAGGCACAGTGAGGCAGCTTCAGGTGATTAAGAGACAGGTTTTTAACTTCTGTAGATTTACAGAATAGTTTGGGCTGGAAGGGACCTCCAAAGCTCATCCAGTCCAACCTTGTGGTGGTTTGAAAGGAAAGGCTCTGCTTTCCCTCCCCCACTGAGAAAGAGACCACGGCTAAACCCAGTCGGAGAAATGAGAGTATATTTTACAAGGAAACAGATTCTATGTAACACAACAAATACAGGGCTTTTACAATATATACAGGAATATACAGCAAATGAACTCAACCAGAAACCAGACCCCCCACAGAGGGGGCTTCCCCCTGTGCCCCCTTTACCCCCCTACCTCCCTTCTCCCCCAAAAGAGGTAAAAGAAGAGAAACGAGGGGTTAGCACAGCAGACAGAGGCCTATGCACAGGGAGTTAGTATCTTATCTTAGTTGGCCAGAATCCCAGAAGCAGATCCAGCTGAGAGGGACAGCAAAGAAAAGAAGACTGAGAGAAAGTTCCCAGCTCCCCTGGGTCCAATCTCACCTCCCACCTCCTTGGCCAATGAAATTCGTTTAGAATACCAAAATATTTTATAAACGTTTAGCCAGTGTGCCCCTTCCTTAAAGGCACAGCCTCAAACGGCCACAAACCTTGCAGTCAGCAGGGACATGCCCAACTAGATCAGGTTGCTCACAGCCTTGTCCAGCCTCACTTCAAGTATCTCCAGGGACGGGGCCTCATTGCCTCCCTATCAACCTGTTCCACCACCCTCATGGTACAGAACTTGTTTCTCATATCCAATCTCAATCTGCTGTGCTCTCATTTCAAACCATTGTCCCTGCTCCTGTCCCTGCAGGCCTTTGCAAACAGTCTCTCTGCAGCCTTCTTGTAGCCCCCTTCAGGTCCTGGCAGGCTGCTATCAGGTCTCCCTGGAGCCTTCTCCTCTCCAGGCTGAACACCCCAGCTCTCTCAGCCTGTCCTCAGAGCAGAGCTGCTCCAACCCCTGTATCATCTTCATGGCCTGCTCTGGACCCTCTCCATCAGGCCCATGTCCTTCCTGTGCTGAGGGCTCCACAGCTAGATGCAGTGCTCCATGTGGTCTCACCAGAGCAAAGTGGCAGAATCACCTCTCTGGATCTGCTTTGTATAAGACAGGATTCCTCCTACTTCTCTTATGCATTTAATCTCATCTGTGAGGAAAACCTTCCTTCCTCCTCAGGCATCTAGAGATGTGGGGAAAGGCACAATTTGCCAAATCAAAGTGTACACTGCTGTTACTCAGACCATTGACCAAGGCAAGATTGCTCCACCACAGCTGGAAACGATTGTTGTAGAAGATGTAATTAATACAGCAACAATTTCAGGCTGGATGCTAGGAAATATTTCCTCCCAGAGAGGGCTCTCAGCCATTGGAATGGTCTGCCCAGGGCAGTGCTGGAGTCACCATCCCTGGGGGTGTTCAAGCAGCTGTGCAGCTGGAGCTTAGGGACATGGTTTGGTGTTGAGCCTGCAGTGCTGAGTGGAGGGTTGGACTGGATGAGCTTGGAGGTCTTTTCCAAACAGATATTTGCTGTGATTCTGTATTTTTTCTGCTTCTTGTGGCACCTCCATGAGCAAGAACACAGAACAAAGCACTTCTTGAACAAAGCACCTTCAGTAAGTTTGCAGATGACACCAAGCTGGGTGGCTGTTTCTATCTGCTGGAGGGTAGGGAAGCTTTACGTCAGGATTTGGGCAGGTTAGGCCCATGGGACAAGGCTAATTTATGAAGCTTAGCAAGGCCAAGTACACCCAGAGAGGGAAAAAGTTTCCCCTTCTGTTCCCATGGCACCTCCTCTGCTCCAGCTTGCCCCCAGTGCCCCTTTTCCTGTCCTTGGACATCCCTGAGCAGAGCCTGGCTCTGTCCTCCCAACACTGCCCTGCAGGAATGAGGGCACCTGTCACGCTCCCCTGCTCCGAGCCACAGCTCCCTCAGCCTGTCCTTACAGGGAGATGTTGCACTGCCTGCAGCAGCTCTGTGGCTCTGTACTGGACTCTCTCAAGCAGTTTTCCAAGTTCCTTCTTGAACTGAGGGCCCAGAACTGGACACAATATTCCAGATGTGGCCTCACCAGAGCAGAGGGGGAGAAGAGTCTCTCTCAACCTGCTCACTACAGCCCTTCTAATACACCCTGGGATGCTTGCCGCCAGGCCAGCATACAGCTAGCAGGGAAAATGCCTTCAGCTCTGTATGGAGAGAAAAGGTGGCCAAACGCTTCCTGTCCTGCCTTGCTGAGAACAGTTTTGTATATACAAATTTCTGGGTCATGAGATTGACAGACCAGTAGAGTGACTTTTGGGTAATCTGTTTATGAAGCAATACTTGCAACGCTTACTCCCAGGCCTATTAATCAATGGTCTGACAACTGATAAGCATGGTGTTTCCACCAGGAGGTTTGGAACTGCCATCACAGCTGCCTCATCCCAGCAGAAAATATAAAATGATGCAACTTCCTTTAAATTAACACCTCTTAAACACTTTCATGTCAAAGCTATCAAGTGGCTAGACACGCCAAAGCAATAGATTTGGGCACAGCTTGGAACAGCAAAACCCAAATTCTGGTTTCTTGTCCAAGCCAGCAAGCACACTGCAAGGGTTTTCTTGTAAGAACTTTTTTCTCTGTTAAAGACTTCCAAGCCTTCTGCATAACCACTTATAATTGTGAAGCCTAAAAGATTCCAGATAGTTTTGTGTGTGTGAGGTAAGTATAAACCAACAACAACATCAAAAGCTCATCAGACACTATGAAGAACTCCTGCTGCTGGGGGTTTCTAAAGCTTTCCAGCTGATGGACCTGATGGAGCCAGTCCAGAGGAGGCCACAAAGATAATCAGGGGGCTGGAACAGCTCTGCTAGGAGGACAGGCTGAGGGATCTGAGGGTGTTCAGCCTGGAGAAGAAAAGACTCCAGGGAGACCTAATAGCAGCCTGCCAGTACCTGAAGGGGCTAAAAGAAGGCTGCAGAGGGACTGTTTGCAAAGGCCTGCAGGGACAGGATGAGGGACAATGGTTTGAAATGAGAGCAGAAAAGATTAAGGTTGGATGTGAGCAACAAGTTCTGCACCATCAGAGTGCTGGGACATTGCAGCAGGTTTCCCAGGGAGGAAGCTGAGGCCCCATCCTTGTGAGGTGAGGCTCAACAGGGCTCTGGGCAACCTGATCCAGTTGAGATGTCCCTGCTGACTGCAGCAGGGGGGGACTGGATGAGCTTTGGAGACCCCTTCCAACCCAAACCGTTGTGTGATTCTGTAATTCCTCTTTCTGGAGGAGAATGCTGTCAGACATTAACCACAAGTGTGTTCTTATGCTGATGTGCTACCTAGGAGACTAGGTTGTAGCATCCGCCTAGTGGCAGCCACGTATTGTCCTAGTTAAGTACATCCAATCAAATCCCATTTTTAATGAGCAGGAGAGGTGCATTATGCTGTTAAAACACAAAAACGTTCACAGAATAGAATCATAGAAGTTGGAAAATACCTACAAAATTATCAAATCCAACTGTTAACCCAACACTGCCAAGTCCACCATTAAAGCACCTCCCCAAGTGCTACATCTACATACTTCTGAACAACTCAGGAGACCTTCTTGCTCTCTCCAACTCCCTGCAGGGAGGTTGTAGCCAGGTGGGGGTTGGTCTCTTCTCCCAGGCAACCAGCGCCAGAACAAGAGGACACAGTCTCAACCTGTGCCAGGGGAGGTTTAGACTGGAGGTGAGGAGAAAGTTCTTCCCAGAGAGACTGGCCATTGGGATGTGCTGCCCAGGAGGTGGTGGAGTCACCATCCCTGGAGGTGTTTAGGAAGAGCCTGGATGAGGCACTTGGTGCCATGGTTTAATTGATCAGATGGTGTTGGGTGATAGGTTGGACTCGATGATCTCAAAGGGCTTTTCCAACCTGGTTAATTCTATTCTAATCTAATTCCAGAGAGTGCCATTCCACCACTTCCCTGGGCAGCCTGTTCCAGGGCTTAACCACACTTCAGCGAAGAGGTTTTAATATCCAATCTAAACCAACCCTGGTGCAACTGGAGGCTGTTTCATCTAATCTTGTTGCTTGTTACCTGGGAGAAGAGACCAACACCCAGGTCACTCCAACCTCCTTTCACATAGTTGTAGGCAGCAAGGTCTCCCCAACTCCCTCTGCCACTATTCACTTTTTCTCTAGACCTTCACCAGCCTCGTTGCCCTTCATGAGGCAACCTATGAATCACAGAATGTTAGGGACCTCCAAAGATGACCCATTCCTTGGGTTTTTCTATAATCAAACCCCCAAACCAATAAAGAAACACCCTCAAACGTGAGCCATTTCCACCCTCTAGAGACATTTCACTGAGAATTGTTCAGATTAACAAAGAGAAGGGAAGTGCTGTTAGTGAGAACACCACTGGTCAAGTCTTCAACAGAGACTCTGCTCTCTTTGGCCTGCTCTCCATCCCTCTTCACATTAACACCACTTTGAGGTAGGCCTTGTGCCTTTCTCAGAAGATTAACTCTCAGAAGATTAGCAGAGAATTTAAGATGCTGCAATATGGGGGCCAGAGTAAACATCAGGGCAGGAAGCACTTTAGAAAGATGCAGTCAGAAATATGGTGATGAGCAAATGTCACTTCCACAAGGCATGGTCACCAGGCTAGATTTAATTACCAGCTACCTCAACAAGTATTAAGCTTGTAGCTATCATTAGTAAAATGATTTGAAACCCTGGGAAAAGAAACTGTCAATTAAACACACATTTTAAATAAATCAGACTCACAGAATGGTAGGGGTTGGAGGAGACCTCTAGAGATCAATTTCAATCCCCCTACTAGAGAAAGATCACCTAGGGCAGGTCACATAGGAACACATTCCAAGGCTTGAAAGTCTCTAGAGGAGACTGTACCACCTCTCTGGGCAGCCTGCTCCAGGGCTCCAGCACCCTCACCTCATGCTGAGGTGGAGCCTCCTGTGTTCCAGCTTGTACCTGTTGTTCCTTGTCCTACCGCTGGGCACCACCTAGAAGAGCCTGGCACCTTCATCCTGACACCCATCCCTCAGATATGGATAGACATAGATCAGATCCCCTCTCAGCCTTCTCCAGAATAAACAGCCCCAGGACTCTTAGTCTTTCTTCACAGAGAGATGCTCAAGTCCCTTAATCATCCCTGTAGCCTCCATCAGACTCCCAGCAGATCCCTGTCTCCTGTCAGTCACTGTGTGCTAACTGCTCCTGTGCACATCCTCAGTGGTGAATGAGAACTAAATCGGGGCTGCAAAAAAATTCGGAAAGGTTTTTCACTGCCAGGCCTGAGCTTACAAAATAGATTACTCACCAAGTAGGAGGATCCCTACCCTTCTGTGGAATCCATCAGCACAGGCTTCACAACACTGCCATCGCTTCTCTTTCTGTCCAGAATGGGCCTCCTTTCTCTCACACTCTGTCAGCACGCACACAACGCAACCCAGACCTGCTTTTTTTCAACGGAAAGCACTGAAATGGTACAAACTGCAAGGACATTTCTCCTTTTCACTCCACCTTGCATTTTTTGTTTTTTCTCTGACATGCTGTACACTCAATTAGTTTTCACTGCCTGAATCTAATATTTTTTTTCATATTTGTTGAGCTAGTTTGTGCTACTGAGATACCAAAGTTATTCTTCTGGCTATATTAACTCATGGAGGTTCACCGAGTGGCAAAGCAGCAGACATAAGTACCCATTGTTCATGTTATCTTTTTACATCTAATAGTAGATCTAGTAGCACATTTTTAAACAGAAAGCAATATTGTTTATGGTTGGAGTCGATAAGCTCTGAGATCCCTTCCAACCTCCCCGCCACGGACAGGCACACCTCTCAGCTACAGTCAGCAGCTCAAGGCCTCATCCAACCTGGCCATGAACACCCCCAGGGAGGAGACAGCCACAGCCTCCCTGGGCAGCCTGTGCCAGAGTCTCACCACCCTCACACTCAAGAATTTCTTCCTCATCTCCAGTCTAACCCTGCTCTGCCTCAGCTTCAAACCATTCCCCCTTGTCCTGTCTCCAGACACCCTCATGAAAAGTCTCTCTGCAGCCTTCCTGCAGGATCCCTTCAGGTACTGGCAGGCAGCTCTGAGGGCCTCCTGGAGCCTTCTCCTCTCCAGGCTGCACAGCCCCAGCTCCTTCAGCCTGTCCTCATAGCAGAGATGCTCCAGCCCTTGGATCATCTTTGTGGCCTCCTCTGGTCTTGCTCCAACAGCTCTGTGTCCTTCCTATGCTGGGGACACCTGAGCTGGAGGCAGGATTGGAGGTGGGGTCTCAGCAGAGCAGAATCAAGGGGCACAATCCCCTCTCTTGCCCTGCTGACCACACTCTTCCAGATGAAGCCCAGGAAATGAATACAAACCAAGTGCTTTTAACTGTGTACTTCTGTGACCTTTCTTTTCCCTCTAAGAGCTGTGGGATTAGTATCAGACTTGATTCTTCCACACTATGAAAAGCCAAAGCAGTTTGCTTGCAAGTGTTAACACAGCTGGTGAACAGTGTGAAATGCACTGGAGATGTTAAACAAGCCTTTAGTGCCATGTTGCCTTCCCCCCCTCATTCCTTTTCCTACCTCTCTCGGGAAGCTTCAAATCAGTGCTTTCCTAATCATTCTGCTGATGGTATCCAAGCCACAACAAAATCCAGACGGCTCCCACGTAGCCCTGCAGCACACAAAACAGAGAAGTACTTTCAGCAAGCCTTAACTGCTGGGTAGAAAGGATACAATTACAACATTTTCCTCCCACCTACAGCCGAGATTTCCCTTTCAGTGTTGAAAGGGCTCAGTGCAACTTATCTAAACTAGACGAAATTGACGGAAAGTCCTGATGAAGTCAGAACTTACTACTCGTGTTAATAAATTCACCCTGTTATAACTGCCAGTCTCTCCCAGAAAACAGAGCTATTTGTTTCAGAAACAGCAAATGATCCTTACTGACCTTTAAAATGCTCCCGAAGAATCTACTGAATGTCTTACCTTCACACCTGGGAGAGCAGAGCCCAGTTCTAAGGTGCTGCTGGTCAAGGCTGCCCAGGAACCAACGATTCAGACTACAAGTCGGCAAGGAGCCGCTGTTAACGCTGCCGCAGCTGTCCTACGGCACATCCCGCGGAGTTTAAGAGGCAAAAGAAAGCCATTCCAGGCAGGTTCCCGTCCCTCTCAGCTGCAGCCGAGTTGCCGCTGCCGGGCAGGGCTGGGCTTACAGCTGCCGAGCAGACCGCGACACGGTTTCGGTTTCGGAACGGCGCAGGCTGGCGTGCCTCAGCCCCCCGTAACGCCCTCCCCTAAGGCTGGCCTCGCCACCGGGCAAGTCCCCACACCGACACCGGCCGCGGCCAAGCCCTGCTCACGGCGGGAAGTGACCAGCGGACACCGCGCCGGGCTCTGCTCCCGAGCCAGCAGCCCCGGCCCGGCTGGGCAGAAGTTCTACGGCCAGCGCCGCCACACGCCTGCGGAGCCCCGGCCGGGCCCTCGCTTGCCGGAGTCCCGCCAGTCGAGCCCGCGGCGGGCAAGCGCCGCCAGCGCCCTAGCTGGCCGCCCGCCCGCCCGTCCCCGCCGCCCGTACTCACCGCCGCGCAGCGCTGCCGGCCGCTCCCCGCCGGCGCCACTTCCGCCTTCAGCAGGCAGCGGGGTGGCCGCAGGGGCACTCCGCGGCTCTGCGCTCGCTGCAGCGGCCCCTGCCGCTGCGGAGGGGAACTGCGGCAGAGCGACAGCGCAGTCCCGCGATTTCCTGCAAGGGCGGTCAGGGAGGTAGTGCAGTCCCCGTCCCTGGAGGGGTGCACGACACGTGTGGACATGGCACACTGGGGCATGCTTTGACGGCCATGTTGGGTCGATGGTTGGACTGGATGATCTTAGAGGGCTTTCCCAACCAAAACAATTCCATGATCTCTGCTTCTTTGAAACACCTTCCAGGATGGGCATTCAGCCATTATGTCTCATCCTATCTCTTGTTACTGGAGAGAACCTCACTACAACCCCCTTTCAGAGAGTTTGTAGAGAGTAAAGAGTTCTTCCCTCAGCCTCTTTTTCTCCAGGCTGAACAATCCCGGGATTGTTCCCTCAACTGCTCCTCACCAGACCTTCTTCAGACCTTTCACCACCTTTGCTGAATTGTAGTAAGGGTACTTGGGCCTGGCTCAGGTGGTTCGGTTCAGCTCTGGCATGCCACATGTGGCCCATGGTGATTCTTCACAGTGTGGGACCAGGAAGGTTTTGTCCCTGTTAGGAGCTGGTGTACATCTCTGAATGCCCTGGAGCCAGCAGCCTTGCCAAAGCTGCAGAAATATGGGTGAAACTGAAGGTGGTGAGACCCTGGCCCAGGTTGCCCAGAGAAGTGGTAGAAACCCCATCCCTGGAAACATTCCAGGTCAGGTTGGATGGGGCTCTGAGCAACCTTGCTCTAGTTGAAGATATCCTCCAGGAACTAAAGTTAAGGTGCCTTACCTTCCCCAAGGCAAGTGCTGAGGTTGACCTTTCCCTGGCAATTTTAAGGAAGTGAAAATCTGGGACAGAATGAACACAGGCAGCTTCGTTTCCTTAAAAATGATCCAGGGGAATTTGAGTGTTTGCATCAGCTCCTTGGCACAAATCTCTGACTAACACATATTTGAAAAAATACTTCTGTTCCCAGCATTTGGGGAGATAGAAGCTGGGGAAGGTTGTGGGGCCACCAGTTTTCCAGGATTTTCAGTGCCTCTGGCCATTTGCCTTGCTCCCTGGGAGCTGGAAAGCACAGGCTGGCATCAACATGAAACTGCCCATTCCTGTTGGAGTGCTCAGCTGCCAGGAGCAGGCAGGGTGCTGCTTTGGGAGCAAAGCACATTCCAGACCCTAATCCACTTCTCCAAGCTCTGCTTTTGTCCAAAATGTTGTTTGTTTGTTGTTACTGTTTGTTACTTCCACTAGCTGTACAATGAGGGGATTTATCATGGCATAGCTGTGTAAAACAGATATCTTGAGATGTAACCAGAGCTGATATCTGGCCTACTTTAGCTGAAAAGTCAAAGAACTTCTCTGGAGTTCTTATTCCCTGTGTAAACAAAATGCCTTTGTTCAGAACAGTTTCCCAATCTGTAGGGTTTATGGGAAACTAGTGGAGAGAATCCAGTGGAGAGACACTAAATTGCTGAGCAATTGCCTGGAGCACCTCTGTGAGGAAGAAAGGCTGAGAGCCCTGCAGAGAAGAGACGCCTGAGAGCGGATCTTCTCACTACGGGTCAATATCTAAAAAAAGAAGAACAGAGCCAGACTCTTCCCAGTGGTGCCCAGGGACAGGACAAATGGCAGTGGACACAAACTGGAACACAGGAGGTTCAGTGTAAACCATCCATCCCTGGAGATATTCCAGGTGAGGCTGGACAGGGCTCTGGGCAACCTGATCCAGTTGAGGATGTCCCTGCTGACTGCAGAGGGGTTGGACTGGATGAGCTTTGGAGGTCCCTTCCAACCCAAATCATTTTGTGATTCTGTGGTAAGGAAAAAATCTTCACTTTGAGGGTGGCAAAGCCCTGCAGGAGGCTGCCCAGAGCGGTTGTGGAGTCTCCATTTCTGGAAGCATTCAAATCCTGCCTGGCTACGCTTCTGTGTGATTTACTCTGAGTGATCCTGCTTGAGAAGAGAGGTTGGAATAGATTCCCTCCAGAGGTTCCTCCCAACCCGTTCCACGCTGTGATTCCATGTGATTCTGTGGAGCTGAGGCCCGCAGTCCTGCGTCTTAATGCCCAGGCTGGAACAGAAACCAGTGCGAAAATGCTTTTCTCCACCCGGTGGTGCCAGATGCACAGAGAAAACATTTTCTGACCTGGATCTGCGCAGCTCAGGCTGTGGAGCAGTTGCCCTCTTACCAACATAAAAGGCACCCAAAGCTGTAGCGGTTTGAGACCAATTAAAGCCTTCAGTTGCCCGCGGTATCCCTACAAGAGAGTACTTTTGCGAGGTGATTTCCCCGGTGCTTTGGAAGTGCTCCTGGGAGCCCATGACCAGGCTCAGGCAAGCCGAGGCTCCTTTGATGACCAAGCTGCTGCCTGTACAGGGCCAGCTCAGGCTCCCTGGGGAACAGGGCAGGTAGCCATCTAGCTCGGAAAAGTTTTGAGTAAGCACCCCAGAGGGAAACATAGTGTCAGGGAACTGTGTCTGCCAGATCAAGATAAGGGAGAAAACTAGCATGTGACTGCAGAGGTTTGATTGATACCTGGGATTGCAGCCTGATCTGATATGGTTTTGAAAAGGTCTCTCCAAGTGGTAGAGAGGGAAAGGTAAAAACAGGCACATCGTTAGGAAGTCCAGGCAAAACTGGGACAGTGGAAGTGCTGGGCTCAGCTCCTAGCCATTTAATGTGACAGAATCATTTTGGTTGGAAAAGACCTATAAGGTCCAACCTTTGTCTAACTCTAGCAAGGCTGGTGCTCAACCATGTCCCTCAACACCACATCTCTGCCTCTTTGAAACACCTTCAGGGACTCAACCACTTCCCTCTTCTTAGCGGTCTGTAGGTGCCTCAGCCATGACATCCTTGTCCCACACTGCATTGGCCTGGAATAACCTCTATGACATTCATTTATATCACATTAGGGTTTCACATGAGTCAAACTCAGAGCCAGAAAAAGTTTTGTTTACTTTCTGGTGACTGAGGAGCTGTTGGCCTCTTGTGTGGCACACAGACTCAGGACTGCCCACTTCTCCAACACATGATCTTAGAACAATGACTTGGGGAACAGTGGCTAAAATGCTGCCTGGCAGCAAAGAACTTAGAGGCATTGGTGGATGCCAGCGTCTTGACCTGTATCAGACATAGTGTAGCCAGCAGGACTAGGGCATTGATTTGCTCCCTGTATGCAGCAGTGCTGAGGTTGCACTTTGAATACAGGGTTCAGTTTTGGGTCCCTTCCTCTAAGAAGCATGTCCAGAGAAGGGCAACAAAGCCAGTGAAGGGTCTAGAGCACAAGTCTTATGATGAGTGTCTGAGGGAACTGAGGTTGTTCGGGTTGGAGAAAAGGAAGCTGCCTACAACTACTTGATGTTGTAGTGAGGTGGAGCCTTTTCCCAAGTAACAAGTGATAGGACAAGATGAAATGGGCTCAAGTTGTGCCAGGCAAGCTTTAGACTGGACATATTAGGGGAAATGTATTCACTGAAACAGGCTGCCCATGGCAGTGAGGGAGTCCACATCCCTGGAGAGATTTAAACGCTGTGTAGATATGGTGCTGAGGAACATGTTTTGGGCGTGATCTGG
Organism: Dryobates pubescens; assembly: GCF_014839835.1. Classification (NCBI taxonomy): domain Eukaryota; kingdom Metazoa; phylum Chordata; class Aves; order Piciformes; family Picidae; genus Dryobates; species Dryobates pubescens. The sequence continues at coordinate 6,906,256 of NC_071648.1, read as the reverse complement.
TACCTCTCTTAGTTGCTGCAGATGCTAAATATTACAGTGCTGTGTAAGGTGCTGCCAGGTAGCAGGCACATTGGCTGGGAGATCCTGAGGTGCCATGGAATCACAGTGGACTCCCTCATTGCTGCCTTGTTAGGAGAGAGTGTGCAAGTCTGAAATTGATTTGAGTCCTGTAGGATCACAAAGTCTCCTGAGAAAGGAAAGTGCTTGGGTAGGTGTTTATGTAGTGATGCTGTTATTGCAAATTCCTACTTCTGGAATGTGAACTTCTGCTCCCATTTGGAAGCACTTGGTGAATTTCTGGAATTTTTGCACAATGTTACGTGTGGAGACTCTCAGGGTGTGGTTGTGCAACAGAATTTAGTTTCTTTCCAGTTTGAGACAGCTTAGAAGACAGCTGCTCTGTGTAAACTAAGCATGCGTGATTGACTGGGCTTCTCCATGAGACTCTGGCCCATGGTTGTGGCCACTTGTGGCCTCTGCTCAGTGTAGTATCTTCCAGTTACTCAATGTGTATATAGCTAACTTTTACATTGTTAGTTTGTCCTCCCTGCCCAGATATACATCATCAAAGAGGTAAGATCCTAGACAATTAAATACTGGTATCAGAAGAAAGGAGATTTCGTGATCCCTGTTGTCAATTTATCCAGACCCCTGAGGCTTGGCTGGTCTTGACATGAGGAAACAGGCCATTGGCCTTTAACGAATAGCTTTGCTGTGGGACCATGGTGTGACCAGACACCAGGGTTCTCCTCTATGAGGGCTAACACTGCCAAAACCAGCTCTGAAACTCTAAAGAAGAAAGCCACACACAAAACTTGTGACAAACACCATCACAGGTGCTTCTCAGAGAGTGTCTACTTATCTCAGAGCCCAGAAGCCTCGCACAAGAAGGCCTTGTTTATATGAATTTTGTGGTTAAGCCTCATAAATTGTCAGGTGCCACCTGGATTTGAGAGTTCTGTATTGTGCTGAGTTGAGTAACCTGTGGTTAGCACCAGAGTGGTAGTGGGTGCAGAGAGGGCCAGGGATAAGTGACATAAACAGCACTGCAGTGTCTTTAAAAAGCAGAGGGAACACAGAAAGGGCAAGAGCACACAGGAGAGCAAGCAAGCAAACTTGTCATTTGGAGCCAAGTGGGCAGACGTAGCAGCAGCTCTACAAACTGACACTGAGCTCAAGGTAGGCTGGCAGTGCTATTGACAGCATCCCAGAAGCTCGAAGGACATCTCAGTGCTGGTTCCTTGTCTGGTTTAATGTGCTGGTCAGTGATTTTATTTCACATGTGCTTCCTCTCCTTAGAGGTTGTTCTGTTCCTTTGGGGGAGGCTGTCTTTAAAGCAAGGTCTTCCTTGATGTGAGTAGAAATAACTGCAGTCATGCTCATCTTCAGAAATTCTTGTGATCTGGGAAGAAAAGGCATTGCTTGTCCTTTTCCAAGATAAAAAGAGGTTGTATTGAACACAGCTGTCAGAGGCAATGAAATAACTACTTTTGGGGGGTCATGGCTGGGGTTAATGGCCAGGACTCACTCCATAGCATAGATTGGGGTAGGTAGGGAGAAGAAAGATTTTTTTGGGTTGACCCCCAGTAATAATAGAATAACATCAGACAGGCAAATTTGGCATGAGAAGCAGGACACATTCCTAGCACTAGGAATATTTCTAGCTCTCCCAAGAGCACTGCTGAAACCTCCTGCCTGGGAACCAGGCAATTCAAAGTGCTTGATGAGGAGCCTGTTGGCAACCATTATCTACTGCAGAAGGCAAAGGTCAGGCGACCTGAGAGGGCTTGTCATTCTTTTGTTCTAGGGCATGCTCAACAAAAGAGAACAAAGTAACAATGAAAAGAAAAACTGGGATTTTCTTTAGCAGAGGGTAAACTGTGTCTGATTCACTGGAGATGGTGATTAATAGCAAGGTCATGGGTTTGGAGATGAGTATGGCACTAGGGTGGCACTTAGTCAAAGGGTTAGAAGAGAAAGCATTAAATATTTTGCTGTAAATGTACTCAGTGCTGTCTGCTTCTTTACAATGGCCTGAGGAGGCACTGCAGGTTTAAGAGGTTCTGAAGGTGCTGCTGTGGAGGATGGAATTACAGAATGCTGCATAGGTCATTACTTAGAAGAAAAGGATCTGTGGGCAGCACAGGGCAACTAGTTATTGACTTACTCTGTGGGTAACATGAACACAGGACTGCTTAGAGCCAAAAGGGTTACTGCTCAGTGGGTAGATTTGATAAAGTCTGCCACAGAATGCAGCCAAAGAAAGCAAGACAGTAGTAATGCTCTGAGTACATCTGGGCACAGCTGCATATCACAGACCTGTGAACAGCAGAATCCAATCCAGCAGGCTGCTAGGCTGGCTCAGTGATGGACAGCAGGGAACTGCAGTGCAGGCAGAGACTTTTAGCAGTGTAGGCAGCTGGCTGGAGCAACACAGGCAGATGGGGACAGCAGTATGGGCAGCTTGTTCTCCGTGGGATGAAATGAAGAGAAACTGGGAAGCAAACAAACCTCACTTTTAGTTGCCAAGGACTAATGAATGGTTTTGACGTTAAACACAGCCCTTAAGGAAAGAGGAAAGAGCTGAGCAGACCAATATTTGCCATTCTGGATCTGGAAATTAATCAAAGCATGCAGTCCTTTCCCAATGGACTCTGAAGGCTGCATGGAAATGATGCTTTATTAAAAGGTTATAAAAGAAGTGCTCTCAGGAGCACCTGGGGTATCATCACTTTACTCCATGACTCTGCTCTGGTGAGGATGCATCTCAAATTTTGTGTCCAGTTCTGGGCCCCTCAGTGTAAGGAGGACCTCAGGGAACTGCTTCAGAAAGTCCAGCACAGAGCCACAAAGATGCTGAAGGCATTGGAACATCTTCCTTAGGAGGAGAGCCTGAGGCAGCTGAGGGCTCTGGAGCTTGCAGAGGAGGAGCCTGAGGGTGACCTCATTGCTGTTGCTAAAGCTGTGCAGGGGCAGTGCCCAGAGGCTGGAGCCAGGCTCTGCTGGGGGATGCCCAATGCCAGCACAAAGGGCAGTGGTAGAAGCTGAGGCAGAGGAAGTTCCATGGAAACTGGAGGAAGAATTGTTTCCCTGTGAGGGTGACAGAAAAGTGGAACAGGCTGCCCAGGGGGGTTGTGGAGTCTTCCTCTCTGGAGATTGTCAAGACCTGCCTGGATGTGTTCCTGTGTGACCTGCCCTGGGTGATCCTGCTGTGGCAGGGGGTTGGACTGGATGAGCTTTGGAGGTCCCTTCCAGCCCCTACCATTCTGTGATCCTGTGATTCTGTGACTTGGTATCTTTCTTATGAAGGACACCTTCCCAACAGACACCAAACTGAGATTTCAGAACTAAGCTAGGGGAGGGCAGATTTAGTCTGGAGATTAGGAAGGAACTCTTGACAGTGAGGGTGGGGAGACAATGGAACAGGTTGCCCAGCAAGGTTGTGGATGCCCTTGCCATGCAGGTGTTCAAGGCCAGGCCGGATGAGGCCTTGAGCAACCTGGGCTGGTGGAAGGTCTCCCTGCCCATGGCAGGGGCTTGAATCTTTAAGGTCCCTTCCAACTCAATTAATTGTAGGATGCTCTGTTCCTATGATTTTTAACAAGTTGTTTGAATTGCTAGGTGACAATATAATCAGCTCTAGAAACCACAGCCATACCCATATCATTTTTAGCTCCAGTATATAATCTTGATGTCTAGTTTTCCCCTCTTCTATTCCAAATACCAACCAGACCCTTAAACCCACAACAAATCAGAAAACATATCTGGATAATCTCTCTCCTGTTTGTTTACTTGGTGCACTTCTTGTAACCAGGTAATGAAAAATAGGTTGGTCACTTTTATTGTGCTTTCTACACAATTTTGTTTCCTCAGTCTGATGCAGCAGCAAAAAGTTTCAGTGTTTGAGGTGATAATCTCATCTTTATTTTTATTTCATCTTTTTGACAGGTAAAATTGGGGTCAAATTTGAACAAACATTTTCAACCTTCCACTACCAGTAATCTGTACAAAGCGAGTTCTCAGCAGGGTACTTAATCAGATGACTGACTTATAGTTTATAAATATTCTCTCCAGAGCAAGTCTGCAGCCACCATAAATTGCCAGGTCTTCTTTAGAGTCCAGGGAATGGTAGTGCTCTGCATCAACAGAAGACACAAACTCTTCCTGCTTTAATGGAGCTACTCATATTCATTAAGCACATGCTAAAGCACCTGACAGAATCACATAGCTATTGGAATGTACTGCCCAGGGAGGTGGTGGAGTCACCATCCCTGGAAGTGTTCAAGAGGGGATTGGATGTGGCACTTGGTGCCATGGTTCAGTAGTCATGAGGTCTTGGGTGACAGATTGGACTTGGTGATCTTTGAGGTCTCTTCCAACTTTATTGATTGTATGATGCTATGATAGTCACAGCATAGCAGGGGTTGGAAGCGACCTCCAGAGATCGTGGAATCACAGAATTGTCAGGGTCGGAAGGAACCTCAAGAATCTTCCAGTTCCAAGCCCCCTGCCATGGGCAGGGATACCTCACACCACAGCAGGTTGCCTAGAGGTACGTCCAGCCTGGCCTTAAAACCCAGATCTCCTCTCAGTCTGCTCTTCTCCAGGCTAAAGAGCCCCAGGTCTCTCCACCTTTCTTCATAAGAGAAATGCTTCATTCCCCTCAGCACCTTTGGAGCCCTAAACTGGAGCCTGAATCAAGTCTGCACTGGAATTTAGCACATGCTGCTCTGCCCATGCAGACTGTCACATGCTAGGCACTTCAGAGCAGATCAAGTGGTCTGAGAGCAGTGGTCTGGCTGATTCAGATAATGTATTATCAGGCAGACAAAATTCTGTCTGCCAGACACCAGTTGAGTTAATTTCCTTATCAAAACCTCACCAAGCTTTTGGAATGCGATTCCGTTATCTGCATCAGCTTTACTGATGGTAAGCTCAGCCAAGCAAAAGAAGGGGCAGATTTGGAGATCCATAATGGATGGCTAAAAGCTTTGTGAAAAGTGCAGCCGTGCCCTGTTAGGCAAATGGATCAAAACACATTTGGGACTTACCATAGATAACAGGTGGGCAATCATCCCTGGGCCTCGCATTTCAGTTGGTGTCTCTGATCAGTGACTTGTTTTCAAAGCAATTCTCACTTAAAGTGATTATAATTGTTTCATCAAACCCCAGTGTTCTCATGCAGCCCAGCAGGCAGCTGTGTGCTGGGCTGCACCCAGAAGTGTGGGTAGCAGGACAAGAGGGGGGATTCTGCCCTTTGACTCTGCTCTGCTGAGAACCCACCTCCAATCCTGCCTCCAGCTCTGCTGTCCCCAGCAGGAGGATACAGAGATGCTGGAGTGAGGCCAGAAGAGACCACAAAGATGATCCAAGGGCTGGAGCAGCTCTGCTGTGAGGATAGGTTGAGGGAGCTGGGGGGTGGTCAGCCTGGAGAAGAGAAGACTCCAGGGGGACCCCAGAGCTGCCTGCCAGTACCTGAAGGGATCCTGCAAGAAGGGTGCAGATGGACTTTTCATGAGAGTGTCTAGAGAGAGGACAAGGGGGAATGATTTGAAGCTGAGGGAGAGCAGGGTTAGACTGGAGCTTATGAGGATCTTCAGTATGAAGCTGGAACAGGCTGCCCAGAGAGGCTGTGGCTGTCTCCTCCTTGGGGGTGTTCAGGGCCAGGTTGGATGAGGCCTTGAGCAGCTGAGTCTAGTTGAGAGGTGTCCTTGGGCATGGAATAGATGATCTCTGAGGTCCCTTCCAACCTGAGCCATTCTACGGTTCTACAATTCTTAATTTTGGAAGACAAGCTAACTCGCTGCTTCTTTCTCTTTCTCAGGTGACCTGGTTCCTGCCAGGCTGCAGATGTCAGTAGCCTCACAAATGGACCTGCCTGAAGAAATTCTGCACCCGTATTCAAAATTTTCTGACTGGAAATTCAAGTTGTTTAAAGTGAGATCATTTGAAAAGACTCCTTCTGATGACAGCCAGCAACTAAACAAAGATCAGGCAGAAGGGATCACTTCTTCAAACAAAGAAACCATTCTTTATGAGCATGAAGCAGTGCCGAGAGGAGAAGAGGTGGATTTAGGGGACAATAGGCATGCACTTGAGAAGGATGCCAAGGACATGAAAACACAAGACAAGGAAGCTCATCAAAAAAATCTGAGGCGACTTTGCCGTATCTGTGGAGTCTCCTTAAAAACAGATTGTTACAAGAGGACTCACCCAGTGCACGGGCCAGTGGATGATGAAACCCTCTTGCTTCTGAGAAAGAAAGAGAAAAAAGCAACATCTTGGCCAGACCTTATCGCTAAGGTTTTTAAGATCGATGTGCGAGGGGACGTCGATACTGTCCACCCCACTCGGTTCTGTCACAACTGCTGGAGTATTATCCACAGGAAATTCAGTAATACCCCACCTGAAGTGTACTTTCCTAGGAACAGCACAATGGAGTGGCAGCCCCACTCTCCAGACTGCAACGTGTGCCACACTACCAGCCACGGAGGCAAGAGAAAAGGTCAGCTGCCCAGCGTGCAACATGGAAAACGTCTGAAGACCACTGCAGAATGTGCTCTAACCAACAGAGGTGGAAAGAACCCAGCACAGATCAAGAACAAAAACGTAATGAAAGAGACTGTCAATTGCAAGAATACACATCTCAGCACCAAGCTGCTTGCAGTCGATTATCCACTGGATTTCATTAAATCCATCTCTTGCCAGATCTGTGACCATATTTTGGCAGATCCGGTGGAAACAACATGTAGACACTTGTTCTGCAGAACTTGCATCCTTAAGTGCATCAAGGTCATGGGCAGCTATTGCCCTTCCTGCTGGTATCCTTGCTTCCCTACTGATCTGGTAACCCCAGTGAAATCTTTCCTGAATGTTCTCCATAGCCTGAGTATAAGATGTCCTGTGAAGGAATGTGATGAAGAGATCTCACATGGAAAATATGGCCAACACCTCTCCAGCCACAAGGAGATGAAAGATAGAGGGCTCTACAGCTACATAAATAAAGGTGGACGACCAAGGCAGCACCTCCTGTCTTTGACCAGGAGAGCTCAGAAACATCGTCTGAGAGAGCTGAAACGCCAAGTCAAGGCTTTTGCTGAGAAAGAAGAGGGTGGTGATATGAGGGCTGTGTGCATGACTCTGTTCCTGCTAGCTTTAAGAGCAAGAAATGAACACAAACAAGCAGATGAACTAGAGGCTATGATGCAGGGGAGGGGATCTGGGCTTCACCCTGCTGTCTGCCTGGCCATCCGAGTCAACACATTTCTCAGCTGTAGCCAGTATCATAAAATGTATAGAACAGTGAAAGCTGTCAGTGGGAGGCAGATCTTCCAGCCCCTGCATGCTCTGCGTGCTGCTGAGAAGGCTCTCCTGCCAGGGTATCATCCCTTTGAGTGGAAGCCTCCCTTGAAAAATGTATCTACTAACACAGAAGTGGGAATTCTAGATGGACTCTCAGGATTGCCACACTCAGTTGATGACTACCCAGTAGATACAATTGCAAAGAGATTTCGATACGATGCAGCCTTAGTTTGTGCCTTAAAGGACATGGAGGAGGAGATCCTGGAAGGCATGAAAGCCATAAATCTGGATGACTATTTGAGTGGTCCCTTCACTGTGGTAGTAAAGGAGTCCTGTGACGGGATGGGAGATGTCAGTGAGAAGCATGGAAGCGGGCCTGCTGTGCCAGAGAAGGCGGTTCGCTTTTCTTTCACGGTCATGAACATCGCCATAGCGCAGGGGAACGAAAGCAAGAGGATCTTCGAAGAAGTAAAGCCCAACTCAGAGCTATGCTGCAAGCCCTTGTGCCTTATGCTGGCTGATGAATCGGATCACGAAACTCTGACGGCAATCCTGAGCCCCCTCATAGCAGAAAGAGAAGCTATGAAAAACAGCCAACTGCTGCTTGAAATGGGAGGCATCTTGAGAACATTCAAATTCGTCTTTAGGGGTACAGGGTATGATGAGAAACTTGTGCGTGAAGTGGAGGGGCTGGAAGCCTCAGGTTCCACTTACATTTGTACCCTGTGTGATGCAACCCGCCTGGAGGCATCCCAGAACTTGGTCTTCCACTCCATCACCAGGAGCCATGCTGAAAATCTGGAGCGATATGAAATGTGGAGGTCCAACCCGTATCACGAATCTGTCGATGAGCTCCGCAATAGGGTGAAGGGCGTTTCAGCCAAGCCTTTCATGGAGACAGTGCCCTCCATAGATGCCTTGCACTGCGACATCGGCAACGCGGCCGAATTCTACAGGATCTTCCAGATGGAGATTGGTGAAGTTTACAAGAATCCTGATGTGTCTAAAGAGGAGAGGAAGAGGTGGCAGTTGACTCTTGACAAACACCTCAGGAAGAAGATGAACTTGAAGCCCATGATGAGGATGAGTGGAAATTTTGCTAGAAAACTCATGTGCAAAGAGACAGTCGAGGCAGTATGTGAATTAATCAAATGTGAGGAAAGGCATGAAGCCCTAAAAGAGCTGATGGACCTTTACCTGAAGATGAAGCCGGTGTGGCGATCCTCGAGCCCTGCCAAGGAGTGTCCAGAATTGCTGTGCCAGTACAGCTACAATTCGCAGCGCTTTGCCGAGCTCCTAGCTACAAAGTTCAAATACAGATATGAGGGCAAGATTACCAACTATTTCCACAAAACCCTTGCTCACGTTCCTGAAATCATCGAAAGGGACGGGTCCATCGGGGCCTGGGCAAGTGAAGGGAATGAGTCTGGAAACAAACTCTTCAGGAGGTTCCGAAAAATGAATGCCAGACAGTCCAAATGCTACGAGATGGAGGATGTCTTGAAGCATCACTGGCTCTATACCTCCAAGTACCTACAGAAGTTCATGAATGCTCACAAAACATTAAAAAGCCAGGGCTTCACCATTGATCCAAATGAGAGTTTAGGTGGCACCTTGTCACTGGAGGAGGTCTTGGAAAGCAACAATTCAGAGGAAGCCTAAATGTGAAACTTGGAGGTTTTTAAGGCCAGCTGGATGTGGCTCTGAGCAACTTGCTCTAATGTGAGGTGTCCCTGCCCATGGCAGGGGGGTTGGAACTAGATGATCCTTGAGGTCCATTCCAACCCTCACAATTCTGGGATTTAGTGTTAGGTTTGTGATGGTGGCTTCCTGCAAGGAGACAGCTGCTTCTTCATGCCTGTAGAGCTACAGGGAAGTTTGAAATGCTCATTTTTAAACTCCCTGTTCAAGGTGCCGAGGGGAGTTTAATGAACACCACATCCTGTGGGACTTTCCAAAGAGATAATGCAGTGGTGCACTTAGGAGTTGTTATGTGAGATGACAGCAGAAACAAATGGCAGTTTCTTTTGGTCTTTGGTCCTTTTAAAGTCAGAAAGCCAAAGAAAATATTTCATATAATGGAGTGTTTTGGAATGATCCCAGGGACTTATGACAGGTGCTGAAAGAGGGAGCAAGGCTGTTTGTTCTGCTTGCACTTATAAAACGAATTTGCTGTGTACCTTTGAAAAGGGTTTGATTATTTTATGGAAGGCCCTTTAGCTTTTACAAGTGAAGATTAGTCAGGGAGACATTTGGGTAATTGTTTTGGGACAGAGTTCAGTTATTTTCCTATAAAACAGTGACTAAAGATGCAAACTTTGATGTCCTGCGTGAAAAAACCTCACTATTTACCATGTATGGGGCAGTCCTGCTGAGCAGGTGGTGAGGTCACCAAGATCATTTGCTGTATAAAGAGACAGGAAACATAGCTGGAATTAATGTGAAGTACTTTTATTGTAGTCTGTTTACTCTGAAATGCAAACTTATTACTTATGCTCCTAAATCAGGATTTAGAATGCCTTGTGATTAGCTCACTATGCAAAGTACACTCAAGCTCTGCTGTGCAGCCTGTTGCATCATGACCATTTGAGATTTGTCCAGGAACTTCAGTATCTAGTGTAATTTACATGAGTAGACTTTTGTTAGGTGACTGCCTGGCCTCACTGGATCTCAGTATAGGACATTGACCTGATGGAGTGGGTCCAGAGGAGGGCCACGGAAATGCTCAGGGGGCTGGAGCAGCTCTGCTCTGAGGCCAGGCTGAGGGAGCTGGGGGTGTTCAGCCTGGAGAAGAGAAGGCTCCAGGCAGACCTAAGAGCAGCCTGCCAGAACCTGAAGGGGGCTACAAGAAGGCTGCAGAGAGACTGTTTGCAAAGGCCTGCAGGGACAGGAGCAGGGGCAATGGCTTCAAACTAGAGCAGAGCAGATTGAGATTGGATGTGAGGAACAAGTTCTGCACCATAAGGGTGGTGGAACACTGCAAGAGGTTGCCTGGGGGAGGTAGCTGAGGCCCTATCCCTGGAGATACTCAAGGTTAGGCTGGACAAGGCTGTGAGCAACCTGCTCTAGTGGAGGATATCTCTGCTGCCTGCTGGGGGGTTGGACTGGATGTCCTTTGGAGCTTCCTAATAATCCAGACCATTCTATGCCTACAGCATCCTTTGTATGCTGCACCATGAACTGTTACCCTTACTAAGTGTTCACTTCTAGATGAATTTATTGTTTTCAATTATTATTTTTTTATTAAAACACCCATTTCCCCTGGGACATAACCACCAGGCTTACATAAGGAGCATTCTTTACCAATAAGTTTAGACAGAAAGTGCAGCTGTTCCCCAGGGAGCAGAAATACCAGGTGTAGAGAGCATCCTTTATCAGAAAGTGCAGATACAGTCTGCATTTTTCAGTTGATAGATTTCATTATGTAAATAGTTGGATCCTTTTCTTACCCCTCTATATGTCTATTTGGGACAATATGGAGTGTCTGAGGGAGCTGGTGGTGTTCAGGCTGGAGAAGAAGAGGCTGAGGGAGACCTCATTGCTCTCTACAGCTCCCTGAAGGGAGGATGGAGCAAGGAGGGGGCAGCCTCTGCTCCTTGGTGGCAAGAGACAGGAGCAGAGGCAATGGTTCCAAGATGCAGCAGGGGAGGTTCAGGCTGGATGCTAGGAAATGTTTCTTGCCAGAGAGGGCTCTCAGCCATTGGAATGGTCTGCCCAGGGCAGTGCTGGAGTCACCATCCCTGGAGGTGTTTCAGCAGCTGTGGAACTGGAGCTTAGGGACATGGTTTGCTGCTGGGTGGAGGGTTGGACTGGATGAGCTTGGAGGTCTCTTCCAACTGGACAGTATTCAGTGATTTGTGATTCACAGTACTCTTTCAAAAAGCTTCATTTATTTCTTCATTTAGGTTGGAAAAGATCTTTAAGATCATCAATTCCAACCCTTCACATATTTTTATCTTCATGCTGGGTACAAATCCTTCAGCAGTCCAGGGCAAAGAAGTCTCTTTCTCTGACATTGTGTGGGCTGGTTTGTACACAATCAATTTCTGGTGTTTGGTGTGGTTGTATTTATTATTCTGAACTTCCATGTTGTGGCACAATGTGCATTATGTCAGATTATGCCAGGATTCTGGTCTCACAATTTTGTTTTCCCTCATGGGAATAATTCAACTGACATTAAGCAAATCAACTTTGGCTTTTAGTTAGGCAGTCAGAAACAAATTGTAGATATTCACAGCACCCTAATTCCTGACTGCACTTGATTGTTGTGCTTGTGTCACCTCCCACCTGCAGAATTTTACTTTTTTCCTCCTGCATTACAGTTTCTTCATTCATTAAAGAGATTTAAAATAAAGCATTTATAATGATTGAACTCTCTGGCTTTGTATTTGTTCCCTTTTTTCCATCTCTGCACAGAGTTTCATGGCAACAGGCTTTTAGCTCCAACCATGGATGCTCTTCATAGATGGGCTGTTCTAATACCCCGAGACTCGGAGGGTGGCTGACACCCCCTCAATCTGTGCTTCCATCCATTGTGACCTGGACAGGCTGCAGAGCTGGATGAAGGGGGCCCTCATGAAGTTCAATAAGGACAGGTGAAGAGTCCTACACCTGGGGAGGAACAGCACCAGGCACCAGTACAGACCAGGGGTCATCCTGCTGGAAAGCAGCTCTGTGGAGAAAGACCTTGGAGGCCTGGTGGAAAGCAAGTTCTGCATGGGACAGCAAGGTGTCCTTGTGGCCAGGAGAGACAATGGCATCCTGGGCTGCAGCAAAGAAAAGTGTGGCCAGCAGGGCTAGGGAGGTTCTCCTGCCCCTCTGCTCTGCCCTGCTGAGACCACACCTGCAATCCTGTGTCCAGTTCTGGGCTCCCCAGGTCAAGACGGACAGGGAGCTGCTGGAGAGAGGCCAACACAGGCTACAAGGATGATTAGGGGACTTGAACACCTCTACTGCAAAGAAAGACTGAGAGCCCTGGGGCTGTCTAGTCTGGAGAGGAGAAGGCTGAGAGGGGGTCTGATCAACGTCTATCAATAGCTGAGGGCTGGGTCTCAGGATGAAGGTGCCAGGCTCTTTTCAGTGGTGCCCAGTGCCAGGACCAGGAACAACAGGTAGCAGCTGGAACACAGGAGTCTCCACCTCAGCATGAGGAGACACTTCTGTATGGTGAGGGTGCTGGAGCCCTGGAGCAGGCTGCCCAGAGGGGCTGTGGAGTCTCCTTCTCTGGAGACTTTTGAAACCCACCTGGATGTGTTCCTGTGTGACCTGCCCTGGGTGACCCTGCTCTAGCAGGGGGGTTGGACTGGATGATCTCTGGAGGTCCCTTCCACCCCCTGACATTCTGTGATTCCCTGATTCCAGCCCTTTGTCTGACAGTCATCAAATTAACAGAAATGGAGATTACTCTGCGTTTCAGAAGTCCTTTCAGCACTGCTCCTCATGGGCAGCTGTTTGACGGGATACTGAACTAATTTCAAACCAGTTTGATTTAGCCTGTTAATGGCCTTGGCTTCATGTCCCAGTGCCATCCCCATATTTGTTTAACATCAGTCGTGCACTCTTGTGTCCATGCTAATGTGCTAAGCCTCTTTACTGGCTTCTGCGCACCAAATTTTGGCTCCTTGTCATAGACTGAGCTACAAAGATTAGTTCTAACCTACCTTTCAGTTCATGATTTGTAGCTTCTTTTTATTCCACTTCAGAAATTCTTTCATTTTTCCCTTCAATGATATCTCAGGGTCAAAAGACTTACATAAACCTACTGGTTTGGATAGAATTAATGATGAGCCCATTGTGCAATCAGGTAATGACACATCTAATTTCTGGACATTCCATCACCAACTTAGATTTTTCATCTGACCTTGAAGCAAAGACATTGGATGGAAAAATTCAGAACCCAGGAAAAACAAAACAAATCCCAACACAAAACATCAAACCAAATCAAACCAAAACACAACCAAAGCACACCACAACAAAACCAAAGCAAACCAAGCCACAACAAAACCCAAAGCAAAGGAAAGCAAAGCAAAGCAAAGTACAACAAAACCAAACCAACCAACCAACAAACAAAAAACCCAACCCAACCAACCAAACACAAAAAGCCTCAGAGACTTTCCTGGTAAACTAGGATGGTTTAACTCCTTTGTTCCTGACTGAAGCTTACTCTTATATGATCATTGAATGGATTGATTTGAAGCCACCATAAAGACCATCCAGCTCCAACCCCTTGCAATGGGCCGGGACACCTTCCACCAGCCCAGGTTGCTCAAGGTCTCATCCAACCTGGCCTTCAACACCTCCAGGGAAGGAGCATCCCTAGCCTCCCTGGGCAACCTGTTCCAGGGTCTCCCCACCCTCACTGTAACCAATTTCTTCCTAATCTCCTGTTTAAATCTGCCTTCCTCAAGGTTCAATCCATTGCCCCTCATCCTCTCATTCCCAGCCCTTGTCAAATGTCTCTCCCCAGCTCTCCTGGAGCCCCATTCAGGTACTGGAAAGCTGCTCTGAGGTCTCCTTGGAGCCTTTGCCAGGCTGAACAGCCCCAACTCTCCCAGCCTGTCCCCACAAGGGAGGTTGTCCAACCTTCTGATCATCTTCATGGCCTCCTCTGTACCTGCTCCAGCAGCTCCATGTCCCTCTTATGCTGGGGTCACCTGGAGGCAGTGCTGCAGGCAGGGTCTGAGCAGAGCAGAGGGGCAGAATCCCCTCCCTGATCCTGCTGTTCTCCCTGCTCTGGTTGCAGCTCAGCACACAGCTGCCTGCTGGGCTGCCAGTGACCATCGCTGGCTCCTGGGGAGTTTGTCACCAACTGACACCCCCAAGTGTTTCTGCTTGAGACTGCTCTCAAGCCACTCCTTGCCCACCCTATACATATTGTCCCCTTTGTTGTGTTGTGGTGATGTGGTATCCATTTTGGTATGGATATTTTTGGGGTTATTGTAAGTGAGATCCGTGAGGAATGGTGATGAATGTTTATTTTCACGACAAATCAGCTGAGTAAGACCTAATGGCTAACCTGAAAAAAACAAAAGGATGTTTAGCACTGCATTGCACCAGCTTGAAGGGACTTTACATGGACATGTATTTATTTATTCCTTGGAAGAACACCTAGCACTATATACTCTGAGCTTACATCAAGTAGTGTGACACCGGAAATGGGAATCTGGCACTGGAATCTAGGACATTTCTACCAGTATCAGAATGGTGAGGTGGGAGTCGGAGAGACTGATGCTCCAGTTACAAGCTCTACCCAAACCATGGCCTCCCTCAGCACATGTAAAGGTTGGAAATTCAAACTATGTATGGTTGCCCTTTAGTTTCTTCTGCTGTTGAGCTGTGAAGGTTTTAAGGGGAGATACTGTCCACACCCACCTGTGTTGATAGGAACACTGTGCTACACACGCTGCTCAGGAAAGGAGGGTCTGTTCGGGGTCTGCATGCCAGCTGCCCCTGGATTTTGCGTATATTCAGGGGTGACCCGCCTGGTGGCTGTGGGGCAGGCTGTGGATGGAGTCTACCTGGACCTCAGCAAGGCCTTTGACACCGTTCCCCATAGCAAACTCCTGGCCAAGCTGTCAGCCCATGGCTTGGACAGGAGCACACTGCGATGGGTTAGGAACTGGCTGGAGGCTGAGCCCAGAGAGTGGTGGTGAATGGTGCCACAGCCAGCTGGCAGCCAGGCACCAGTGGTGTGCCCCAGGGAGCTGTGCTGGGCCCCATGCTCTTTAACATGTTTATTGATGATCTGGATGAAGGCATTGAGTCCATCATCAGTAAATTTGCTGACAACACCAAGCTGGGGGCAGGAGTTGATCTGCTGGAGGGTAGAGAGGCTCTGCAGAGGGACCTGGACAGGCTGGACAGATGGGCAGAGGCCAAGGGCAGGAGACTGAACACATCCAAGTGCCAGGGGCTGCACATTGACCACAACAACCCCAGGCAGAGCTACAGGCTGGGGTCAGAGTGGCTGGAGAGCAGCCAGGCAGAGAGGGACCTGGGGGTGCTGGTGGATGGTAGGCTGAACATGAGCCTGCAGTGTGCCCAGGCAGCCAGGAGGGCCAATGGCATCATGGCCTGCATCAGGAACAGTGTGGCCAGCAGGAGTAGGGAGGTCATTGTGCCCCTGTACACTGCACTGGTTAGGCCACACCTTGAGTCCTGTGTCCAGTTCTGGGTTCCTCAGTTTAGGAAGGAGGTTGACTTGCTGGAAGGTGTCCAGAGAAGAGCAACAAAGTTGGTGAGGGGCTTGGAACA
The DNA here is from genome assembly GCF_014839835.1 of Dryobates pubescens. Classification (NCBI taxonomy): domain Eukaryota; kingdom Metazoa; phylum Chordata; class Aves; order Piciformes; family Picidae; genus Dryobates; species Dryobates pubescens. Next base: position 6,890,701 of record NC_071648.1, on the reverse strand, counting down.
CAGCCCTGTGAGGAGAGGCTGAGGGAGCTGGGGTTGCTTAGCCTGGAGGAGACTCAGGGGTGACCTTATTGCTCTCTACAACTACCTGAAGGGAGGTTGTAGACAGATGAATGTTGGTCTCTTCTCCCAGGCAGCCAGCACCAGAACAAGAGGACACAGTCTCAAGCTGCACCAGGGGAGGTTCAGGCTGGATGTTAGGAAAAAGTTCTACACACAGAGAGTGATTGCCCACTGGAATGGGCTGCCTGGGGAGATGGTGGAGTAGCCGTCACTGGAGGTGTTCAGGAGAAGACTTGATGGGGTGCTTGGTGCCATGGGTTAGTTGTTTAGGTGGTGTTGGATTGGTTGATGGGTTGGATGCGATGATCTTGAAGGTCACTTCCAACCTGGTTTATTCTATGTATTCTATGTTCCAACATGAGAGCTGGACTGTGAGCTGATATTGCTGGCTTGCTAATGTTGAGCTGATGGTATTGATTTTTTGGTAAAGATGTTTGAGGCACTAATGAAAATATGATATAGAGTCCACAAATGAGGAGGTGTAATGGGTTGGGGCAGGTCCCCTCCCCACCACAGGCAGAAATAACGACTCAGACAAACGGATTGCAAAAGTGATGAAAGTTTAAATAGAAAGCGGTGAATGTTACAGAAAACCCAAAGCGCAGTGACAAAGAAAGATCCCATCCCCACCTGAGGGTGCATGCAAAACCCCCAGGGCTCCTTCTTCCCCCTCCCTCTGCTGGGCTAGTCTCAGCTGGCCAGGCCTGAGACTGCCCATCCCCCTGTGGCCTTGGGCCTAATCAGGCCCATGGCCGGGAGATCTCTCCCCCAGTTACCAAGTCTCGGAGAGGGAAGGAAAGAGGAAGTGCCAGACTCCGCACTGGATCTTATAGTGGTGCAAAGAATTATGGTAGGAAATACACAATTTCCTGTGTCCATCCCTCTGGGCTGGACTTCTGGACACAGGAAGTGAATGCACCAGGGGGGCACCCAGCTCAAACTACAACATGCCACCCCTGTATTTCATACCATAATCCTTGCACCCAAACACATCATCAGATCAGAAAACTTCTGATGACATGTCCGGCAGAGTCCACATCTTCATCTGGGCGTCCACTCAAACAGTCTCTCATTCAGGCTCAAGCATCAGTCCATTCCAATCGGAAACAATATTTACAGTTCGTGAGTAAAGTTCATTGTCCGTTCCGGCTATACTCAGATGCAGATGATTCAGAAGTCCAAAAAGGTCAAGAAATAAGAAAATGGAAACCAGCTTGTCTCTCTGTAGACGAAGTGAAGAAAAGGGAAACAGGAACACAGGGACTCTCAGTTGACTCAGGGCTCTCAGGGTTCGTGCACTGTAGATTCCTCAGGGATTCTTCCTTTGGGCGCGTTGTAGCTGTACAACAGTCTGAAATTAAGCTCTTTCAGCTAAAGTTAAATTTCTTTGTGGAATACACTGAATTTGACCATTCTCCTGCATTACCCAATAAGTGTGACCCGGACCTTCTGCTGAAACCACCCCTCGGACAGGTTTAGCCTCTCCTGAGGGTGAAAATACCCAAACAGTTTTACCTAACAGATTCTTTTCTCTAACAACAGGAACTCTATCACCTTCTACTCTCCGTAGCAGATCTGAATGTGCCGGTCCAGCTCGGTTCACTGAACCTCTACTATTCACCAGCCAGGTTGCTTGTGCTAAATGCTTTTCCCAGTTTTTCAAAGATCCACCTCCCATGGCTTTGAGAGTGGTCTTCAACAAACCGTTGTAGCGTTTGATCTTCCCTGCAGCTGGTGCATAGTAAGGAATGTGGAAAATCCACTCAATGCCGTGCTCTTTGGCCCAGCTCTTTACAAGGTTGTTCTTGAAGTGAGTTCCGTTGTCTGACTCAATCCTCTCTGGAGTTCCGTGTCTCCACAGGATCTGTCTCTCCAGACCCAGAATGGTGTTGCGTGCAGTTGCATGTGGAACTGCATAAGTTTCCAGCCATCCGGTGTTTGCCTCTACCATAGTAAGCACGTACTGCTTACCAGAACGAGAACGTGGTAGAGTGATGTAGTCAATCTGCCAAGCTTCACCATACCTGTATTTGGACCATCTGTCACCATACCACAAGGGCTTAATTCGCTTTGCCTGCTTAATAGCAGCACAAATGTCACAGTCATGGATGACTTGTGTGATAGCATCCATGGAAATGTCTATGGATCTGTCACGAGCCCACTGGTATGTTGCATCTCTGCCTTGATGTCCTGACGAATCGTGAGCCCACCCAGCTAAGAATATCTCACCTCGGTGTTCTTCCTCATGTGATGGAACCTCCCAGCGACGCAGTCCTTCTCCTGCAGTGTGAATTCCTTGTGGACTCCTTGGGACATCCTGGTCACCTGGAAATACCTCACAACTTCTCAGCCAAGCCTTTACTCTCATATTCAGCGGCAAATTCTCCACCCCTGGGGCAGGCCAGTCGGAACAATCCGGCTCCACGACTGCCTTTTTCAATCCATCCAGGGTGCCGCAGCCAACCGCTTTCACGCGGACCAAAGCTACATGGATGCATGTCAGAGGCACTCCGCACCCCCCGGCTGGGCGCTCGCGTACCGAGGCAGGACAGCATCCGGCTGCACAACCTCCACCCCCGGAAGAGGGAGGAGCTGCGCCACAGCCCGCTGAAGAAGCAGGGAGGCGGAGCCAGGTGCTCGGCGCCATTTTCGGAGCACGTCCGAAAACACCAGGGAAAGATTTACAGCTGCCGCCGCCGCCTGAACGCAGCCCGGCTTGGGCGGTGCCGCCACCGCCGCTTGAAAGCGGCCCGGCCCGGCCCCCGCCGTCTCTGTCGCCGCGATGCAGAGTCCGAGTCACCTCCAGCAGTCGCTTGCCCGCTCGCCGCGGGTGTCCGCTCCCCGCAGCGGCCGCGGGCCGACCACGATCTGCTTGCCGCTGCCCCTCCTCCGCTCCCTGCCGCTCCGCAGAGAACGAGGAGAAGGCAGGTCTCGCCTTCTTAGGCTACTCGAGCATTCTTAAGCTACCCTGGGCAGAAAGTCACAGAAAGAACCACCCCTCGCTGTTCCCAAACAACAGTAGGGAATTCCATGCCATCAGCCACGCACCAGCTATCCTTCTGCAGTCCACAGGAGTTCACACAGTCGCCCCGGTAACACATAACCTGAGCCCCAACTTTCCAAACCCAAACCGACGCCCAGAACTAAATTTAAACTCTCCATCTTTTGCAATCCGAGCTGCAGTTGGCCCCACGTTGGGCGCCAAAAATGTAATGGGTTGGGGCAGATCCCCTCCCCACCACAGGCAGAAATAACGACTCAGACAAACGGATTGCAAAAGTGATGAAAGTTTAAATAGAAAGCAGTGAATGTTACAGAAAACCCAAAGCGCAGTGACAAAGAAAGATCCCATCCCCACCTGAGGGTGCATGCAAAACCCCCAGGGCTCCTTCTTCCCCCTCCCTCTGCTGGGCTAGTCTCAGCTGGCCAGGCCTGAGACTGCCCATCCCCCTGTGGCCTTGGGCCTAATCAGGCCCATGGCCGGGAGATCTCTCCCCCAGTTACCAAGTCTCGGAGAGGGAAGGAAAGAGGAAGTGCCAGACTCCGCACTGGATCTTATAGTGGTGCAAAGAATTATGGTAGGAAATACACAATTTCCTGTGTCCATCCCTCTGGGCTGGACTTCTGGACACAGGAAGTGAATGCACCAGGGGGGCACCCAGCTCAAACTACAACAGGAGGCTTCACAAATAGCTAATAAAAGAATCCATAAACAAACTTACTAAATTCCTGGGCTATTCAGCCTTGACAATCACAGCATCCTAGAATGGTTTGGGTTGGAAGGGACCTCCAAAGCCCATCCAGCCCAAGCCCCTCTGCAGCCAGCAGGGACATCCCCAACTAGATCAGGTTGCCCAGAGCCTTATGCAGCCTCACCTTGAATACCTCCAGGGATGGGCCCCCCAATCACCTCCCTGGGCAACCTGTTCCAGTGTTCCAGCACCCTCATGGCGCAGCATTTGTTCCTCACATCCAGTCTAAATCTGCTCTGCTCTCATTTCAAACCACTGTCTCTCATCCTATCACTGCAGGCTTTTGCAAACACTCTGTCTGCAGCCTTTTTGTAGCCCCTTCAGGTACTGGCAGGCTGCTCTTAGGTCTCCCTGGAACCTTCTCTTCTCCATGATGTGCAACCCCAGGCCCCTCAGCATGTTTTCACAGCAGAAGTGTTCCAGCTTTTCAATGTGAATTCAAACTTCTCCTGCTTGAAGCAGCCAGCTGCATTTGTTTCCACCCTCCCACTGTTCCACTGGCCAGTGAGTCACTCCAAGCTACAAGGTGTGCTTTCAGGCTTTCACACTCTACAGTCACCCTCTACAGTCACCCTGGGAGAGCAGAGAAGGAAATGCATAGTGGGGGACCTGGATTAAATGATAAAAGTCCTGTTCTTCAGAATGAACTTCTGAAGTCAATGGGAGCTTTCAGCAAGGGTTGGCTGTGAAGCTAGACTCCTGATCAGACTTCAGATGGACCTCCAAAGCACGTCACGCTGTCCTTTCCTAGATGTGACTGTTTTAGGCTGTGCCTTTGAGAAAGAGACAGTTGCTGGAACACTCTGGCTGAATGTTTTGGTGAAGACAATGAAAAACATGATATTCTAAACAAATTTCATTGGTAGATTGCTAGAATGCAACTTTAAGTTTTAGTTCTGTTTGAGTCTCAGTCAGTTCTGTTCTGTCTGTCTTTTCAGCCTGTCTGCTTCTGTCTCTCTCTGAGCAACAGCTGCTGGACGGAGTTAACCTTGAACTAACAGGTAAGAGTAATTCTTGTACACGCTTTGAGCTAACAGAATTTCCTCCTTAATAATTACCTTTTCTCTCTCTCTAACCCTTTTTGGGAAAAAAGGGAGGTAGGGGGAGAGAGGAGGTACAGGGCCCCCCCTGTACCCTCCTGGCTGGAGGAGGGAGTTTTGTTCTGTATTCTGTTCTTTGCTGTATATTTCTGTACATGTTGTAAATAGTGTATATTGTGTATATATCCATCTGCATTTCATCCTGCTGGCAAATACAGCTGTGGCCGTTTGAGGCTGTGCCTTTAAGGAAGGGGCACACTGGCTAAATGTTTATAAAATATTTTGGTAGTCTAAACGAATTTCATTGGCCAAGGAGGTGGGAGGTGAGATTGGACCCAGGGGAGCTGGGAACTTTCTCTCAGTCTTCCTTCGCTGTCCCTTTCGTCTGGATCTGCTTCTGGGCTTCTTGCCAAGAGATAAGAACTAACTTACTCTCTGTAACAGGCCTGTCCGCTTCTTTCCCTGTCCTGCTAACCATCCTCGTCTCTTCTTCTACCTCTTTGGGGGAGAAGGGAGGTAGGGGGGTGAAGGGGGCACATGAGGAAGCCCCCTCTGTGGGGGGTCTGGTTTCTGGTTAATTTGCTGTATACTCCTGTATATATTGTAAAATACCTGTGTTTGTTGTGTTACATAGAATCTGTTTCCTTGTAAAATATACTCTCATTTCTCCGACTGGGTTTAGCCGTGGTCTCTTTCTCAGTGGGGGAGGGAAAGCAGAGCCTTTCCTTTCAAACCACCACAACAGCTTTAATTCATCTCTGCTTCTCTGACTGAGTTAGCCGTGGTTTCTTTGTGTGTGGGGGAGAACTGAACTTTCTCTCACCACCACACTAGATTTTGTGATTTACCAAAAACAACCAAACAAAAAAGGCATTTTTATTCTAAATTTTATTGTCTTAATGGATTTTTAACAATATAAACACAATGCACAGGGGGTTAAAAATGTAATTTGCTTTTTGCTCTCAGGTGATAGAACACAGCAGCAGCCCAAACTGACACAGAATCATCCAATCGCTCTCAAAATCAACAAATAGCTACCCAGAATTAAATGTTCCATATGTAAGCCTTCCATAAGGGAAGGCCCTAAAGAAAACTGAACCTCAGTGTAGGAATATTTCATTATTTCTGACACAAGTGATTTAAGCCACCACTTCAGTTTGAAAGCAGAGTAATCAGTTTGATTTTACTCCATTACACCAACATAAAATTGGAGTGAAGTATAAATTAGGCCAAATATTTCTAGACCTACTCACTAAGAAACCATTAAAATGGGTAATAGAATGTTCTTTATAGACAGATGCTAAGAGAGTATATGTGATAACATCTTATCTTACCAGCAGTTCCTTTAAACACACTGGACATAACCAGGGAAAAAGTTATAGCTCAAAAATTTACATCAAGAGGAGTGTGGCCAGCAGGGCAAGGGAGGGGATTCTGTCCCTTTGCTCTGCTCCAATACTGCATCCAGTCCTCATGTCCCCAGAAGAAGGACACAGGGCCATTGAAGCGAGTCTATGAGAGGCCACAATGGTCCAAGGGCTGGAGCATCTCTGCTGTGAGTACAGGCTGAGGGAGCTGGGGGTGTTCAGCCTGGAGAAGACTCCAAGGGGACCTCAGAGCTGCTTTCCAATAGCTGAAGGGATCCCACAGGAAGGCTGAAGAGGGACTTTTCATGAGGGTGTCTAGAGACAGAACAAGGGGGAATGGTTTGAAGCTGAGGGAGCGCAGAGACTGGAGCTGAGGAAGATCTTCAGTACGAGGCTGGTGAGTCTCTGGAACAGGCTGCCCAGGGAAGTTATGGATACAAGGCCAGGCACTGAGCAGCTGAGTCTAGTTGAGGAGTGTCCCTGCCCATGGCAGGGAGGTTGGAGTAGATGGTCTTTGAGGTCCCTTCCATCCAGTCCTCCTACTCCTATACAGTATCTGGCTGTGTGTTTGCATCTATCTGGGTGCTACAAAATTACACAGGAGACTGTGGTGGGATACACCCATCCTGGAAAATAAAATCGGGGGGGAGGGCTCGTGAGAGTTGGGTTTTTTGCCCTCCCTGGGGGGTGTTTTCTCCCCTGGGAAACTGACTTGGTCTGTTCCACTTCCCCCTCTCCTTGTCCAGCAGGGGCATAAGAGGGAGGAGAATTGCAGCCACTGCTCTTTCCTGCTGCTTCCACACTTGCAAAGGACTGGTTCTGTATCTCTTTTTTTTTTTCCTTCTTTTCTTTTCCTTCTCCCACCCATCCTTGTTCCTTACCTTGTGAACCCTGCCTGGCATTGTTACATAAATATATATATATATATATATATATATATATATTGTTTAAAGAAAAATTCTTTGCCTCTCTACTTCCAAGCCGAACCCAAATTATTTCCTGGTGGATTTGCTCTCCTCCCTTCCTTCTCTCTCTCGGTTGGAGAAGAGGATTCTCAGCCTTGCTCCCATCTGAGCTTTTAAGCCCCGGTTAAGGCTCAAACCACCACAGAGACAAACTTATAAGCTTTCAAAGATAATTGAAATCAATTAAGCAAATAGAGCTCTTTGAGATCCAATAACTCTCTCTACTTCTACTAGTAGCAGAGGTCTTCCTTCCAGGCGAGGAAGTGACCCTCCCAGCAGGGTAAAGCTAATCAAACAGCCTCCGGAGGAAGGACTTTTTCACTGGTGTTGTTAGCTTCATGGCTGCCTTTTTGCGCAGTGGTTTCATGGGTTGCTTTTTCAGCTGTGCCAGCTTTTGGGGAGTTTGTAGGCCTTTATTAAGGTCCACATGCTCATTGCAGAAGTACTTGACATTAGCTTCTGAGAGATGTAGGAGCATGCTTTCTGAGAGATCCATACACTGCGCATGGACCCAGTGGCCAGCCCCATTGGAACACAGGATCATTGCAGGCTTGTTGAGTTCTGTTGAATAGAAAGGAACCCAGGTGTTAATGTCAACTTTGCAACTGGCAGAGCAAGTGATCCAGTAGCCTGTTTCTGATTCATCTTCTTCATCATCTTCATTGTAAGTGTCATTTTCATCAATGTCAAAGCTACTGGCCTCAGCACTAAAGCAAAACTCTTCTGAATCTTCAAATGGAGTGGAGTCTCCAAGGTCTTCAGTCAACGTCTGGCTGCAAATTTGTGCTGTCACTTCTTCCTCCTTGTCTTCTGCTCCTTTGCATCTCAAAATATAGAAGTAGTTTGCATCTGAGACTAACTGTTTGCTGGCCCCCGGAATGCCCAGCAATACAGACCCTTTGCCCATATCACAGCCAAACCAGATCCTGCAGTGTTTAATATCTGGTGTCCAGTCTGGGCTTGCCCTTTCAATAATCTCTATCCTACCATCTTCCAGAACTATGGTGTTACACGCCAGCCGTTTCTGATTGTCAGACTGGTAGCCCCCTACAAGGACAAACTCAGTATCACTGGTCTGAGTCACTATAGCACTTGACACAGATATTCCCCCTGGCAGGATGGAGCAGGTCACAGATGGGCTACCTAGGGGGAGATCAATTTTCAGCCTGTACAGTCTGGGGGCCCTGGTGTTATTTTGAAGTGAATGGCCTCCCAAAATGTAGACCATGTCATTTCTGGCAAGGGAAACGTGGAAGGCAAGCCCATCCTGAAGCTCTGGAAGCATGTATGATGTACAGCATCCAAACTCAAAATCAATGAGAAACACAGAAGGCACACAGTCAACTACGCTGTTCCAGTTTTCAGTGGTTCTTTGTGCCAGAGGAGTGTACGTTCTCCCTCCAAACAGGACGCTCACACTTTTCCCTCGGCTATAAACAATGTTAATTGTATGCCCATACCTAGCTTGAGGGACATCTCCACCCAGGTCTTTCTCAATGCACTGGAAAGTGGTTTTCTTGCTGGTTTTGCTTACCAGACTCATAAGATAAATCTTATCAGAAAGGTCATTGTTAGGTGTTTTCCCACCATGGATGATATATTGGTCCTCGTCAGACTCCGCACTGCCTTGGAAGGTACAAAGAGCAGGGTAGCGCAGAGGTGGGAGGTAACACGAGTCTTTAGAGAATGTGGCAGGTTTCATTTTGAGCTCGTTCTGCTTAAAATCAAGGAGAAAAACACCAGTGGGACAGGATCTCTTTGGCCATCCCTTCTGCCCAAAAAGGAAAACATGCCCATCGAAATTCAGGAGAGAGAAGCCCGGCTGAAGCAAGGATGAATTGCTGATGGTTGATACCACCTGCAGCAACATTTTGTCTGCTGACTGGGCCATACTGGGGTCAGTAGCTGAGGGAAAAAGAACAAACACAAAAGGAACAGATGAAATGCGCTTTAGACCCCGTGAGAGTTAACAGCACTGGAACAAATCGCATTGAAGCGCTATTTCAGTTCACGTTTTGAGACATAAAGAGAGAACCTCTGCTGCAAGGCAGAAGGCGCCTGAGGCAGGAGCTGTGCTGCAGCTCCACAGCATTTTCCGCACGCCAACATTCGACTGCGGGACCCGCGGTCACCACCGCGCAGCTCCGCGCTGGGACAGCCTCCCCGCGGCGGCCCCGGGGCCTGCTGGGGCCGGTAGTCCCGGCCGCCTCCCCGGCCTGGCGCGGAGCAGCGCGGCGGTGCTGGCTGCGGTCGGCTCGTCGCCGCGCCTGAGGCGGAGGGCGCGGAGCATCTCGGGGTGAGTGTGGCCGCGGGCCGGGGCTGGCTCTCCTGGCTGCGGAGATTCCGTTCCGTGGCGCCGGGGCACGGAGGGAGCAGCACGGGAGACAGCCGCGGCGGGCAGGGGGCGGCCGGGCTGTCTCTGCCCGCCTCACGGCCCGGCGCCGCCGCAGCAGGCAGCGCCGGGCTGCACAGAAGGGACGCGGCTTCCACGGCCTCGGTTCCTGGCGGGCTGCCGGCAACCGGCCGTACTTAGGGCCGTCTGCATGAGGGGCTCACCCGCTTCCCTCTGCGCCGCCCCGCTTGTGGGGCGGGCCGGGAGCTTCCCCTGTCCAGGCCGCGTAGCTCGGTCGTGCAAGCGCGGGGATAGACACCCGCGGAGGTGCTGAATCCCCGTCCCTGGAGGTGTTTCGAAGAGGCAGAGATGTGCTGAGGGACGTGGGTTAGCAGCAGCCTTGGCAGAGTCAGAGACTGGCTGGGCTGAGTGATCTTTAAGGGCTTTTCCAGCTTCCACAATTCTGTGATTCGGTGGTCAACACGGATTAAAAAACATGCAGCAGCTCAAGGGAGAGGATTCTGCTCCTCTGCTTTGGGTTTGTGAGACCCCACCTGGAGTACTGCGTGCAGCTCTGGAGCCCACACAGGAAGGACGTGGAACTGTTGGAGCGGGTCCAGAGGAGTCCACACTGATGATCAGGGGGCTGAAGCCTGTCCTACAAGCACAGGCTGAGGGAGTTGGGGCGATTCAGCCTGGTGAAGGCTCCAGGGAGAGCCTAGAGCAGCCTTCCAGTACCTGAAGGCTACAGGAGAGCTGGGGAGGGACTTCTCCGAGGACATGTGGTGACAGGACAAGGGGCAGTGGTTTTAAACTAAAGCAGGATAGATTTAGATTGGACGTTAGGAAGAAAGACTTCTAGTGAGGATGGTGAGAAGCTGGAACATGTCGCCCAAAGAGGTTGTGGATGCCTCATTCTTGGAAGTGTTTAAGACAAGACCTGGGCTGGTGGAAGGTGTCCCTGGCCATGGCAGGGGGTTGGAACTGTATGATCTTTAGGGTTTTTTCCAACTCAACCGATGCTATGTTTCCATAATTCTATGATTCAGTGAGCTGAGGTAAGCCTGCACACAGCCAAATGCTAACCCCAGTCCAGCGTTCTGCAGGTTTCCCAGGCAAACAGCCAGGTTTGTTGCATGCATTTAGGAGCAGTTGACAGCTCTGTCCCTAACCATGTTAGAAGGGGCACAGGTCAAAGCTGATGGTGCCAGGAAGAATCTCACACACTGGTGCTGAACAGCCTGCACGGGGGCTTGTGTGTGTGTGGCTTGGGGGCCCGCTGACAGGTATCTTCAAAGTCTGACCACATTCTTTGATACTTGCTGTTTGCTCATGCTTTCAGGAGCAGTTTTCAAGGGGTGTCTTTTACTTTTTTTCCCCAACTTGTTCATTCAAAAAAAAAAAATTGAAAAGAGTTTGTGGTGAACCAGGATAAGAACACTCCAAGAGCTTTGGAGAGCACGGACGCCAGTGATGGAAACATCTGCCTGGTTCATTGGCACCGTTCTCTGGTGACACGAAAATTGTGCATTTTGGAATCACAGTCATTTTAATAACTGTCAAAGCTCTCTGACCCAGCCTTTGCCAAATCCCCAGAATTTAAAGGTGTGAACTAGCTTTTAAATGCACTACTTGGAGAAAACCAAGGAAATCAAGCAACCTTTACATTTAAAATATTATTACTTCTTTCAAAATCTTTTAGGTTTCATATTTTCCTTGCTCCCGCTTTTAATTTTGCTGTAACACAAAACCCCAAGATGCAGAGTTTCTTTTTTAAGGAAGCTGAGCGAGAGTAGGTTTAGACTGGATCTTAGGAAGAAGATCTTCAGTACAAAGATGGTGAGACTCTGGTTTGCAGTTATTTTTAACTTGGCACGGACACAGTTCTTTGCATTAGAATTAAACTTAGTTTATGTCACTGTTGATTTTTTGTTTTCCTGTGACTGATCTGCAAAGTGAAAAGGCATACCCCTGAAAAGCAAGTGCTGTTCCCAAATTCTTCACATCCAGACTCTCACAGAGCTGTGAAGTCACAGATTCACAAATTCTCAGGGCTTGGAAGGGACCTCCAGAGATCATCCAGTCCAACCCCCCTGCTAGAGCAGGGTCACCCAGGGCAGGTCACACAGGAACACATCCAGGTGGGTTTCAAAAGTCTCCAGAGAAGGAGACTCCACAGCCCCTCTGGGCAGCCTGCTCCAGGGCTCCAGCACCCTCACCATACAGAAGTGTCTCCTCATGCTGAGGTGGAGACTCCTGTGTTCCAGCTGCTACCTGTTGTTCCTGGTCCTGGCACTGGGCACCACTGAAAAGAGCCTGGCACCTTCATCCTGAGACCCAGCCCTCAGGTATTGATAGATGTTGACCAGACCCCCTCTCAGCCTTCTCCTCTCCAGACTAGACAGCCCCAGGGCTCTCAGTCTTTCTTTGCAGTAGAGGTGTTCAAGTCCCCTAATCATCCTTGTAGCCTCTGTTGGCCTCTCTCCAGCAGCTCCCTGTCCGTCTTGACCTGGGGAGCCCAGAACTGGACACAGGATTGCAGGTGTGGTCTCAGCAGGGCAGAGCAGAGGGGCAGGAGAACCTCCCTAGCCCTGCTGGCCACACTTTCCTTGCTGCAGCCCAGGATGCCATTGTCTCTCCTGGCCACAAGGACACCTTGCTGTCCCATGCAGAACTTGCTTTCCACCAGGCCTCCAAGGTCTTTCTCCACAGAGCTGCTTTCCAGCAGGATGACCCCTGGTCTGTTTCTTGAAGTCGTCCATAAACAGGCTTAAGGAAGGAAATCTTCATGGAGTGTATCTCAAAACATTCCCCAAGTGCATTGACCAAGTCTGCTCTGGGCAAAACAAGAAGTTAGACCTACCTGGCTGACAGAGGCTTTTTGTGTCCTTCAGTATCTTTCTGTGTATTTGGGCCTCAAATGTGAGCGCTTGGAGGAATCTTCTCTGACAGAGCACAGGGCCCCTGTGGCACGGAGAGACAGCCTGCTGGAGAGGAATCTATCTGCTGAGTTTGCAGATGTGCTCCTGAGAACTCGGTCGCTGTGGCTAACTGCCTGTGACTGTGGTTGTTTGATCGTGGTTTTTTTGCTTTCCTCTCTTGTCTTCAGTTGGCACAACAAGAAACCCACCAGCCTCCAGCAGCTTTAACTCCTAGCAGTAGAACCAGAGCAGTGTGACAGGAGGTACCTGCTAGTTCAATTGCCGATGTCTGCAGCTCCTTCATAGTTTAATTTTTTCACACTCCTAAACCTTTCAACCTCCTCATGCTTTTTGAACTTCTCAGTGCCGTTGTAATACACACATGGAGTTTAAAGTCAATTTTCAGTCCAAGGAAAGAATCATTTCAACAGCTGCTAAAAGGAAGCAACTTCTGCTGAGGAGTGCAACTCTGCTTTCCCCAGGAATGCTCTGCGGCGAGTGGGGAGTGACCTTGAGAGGGCAAAGGCAATGACAGATGTGGCAGCTCAGTGAGTGAGGGCTGTTTGGAAGTACAATTCCAAGGCCTTTGATGTCCATTAGCAATGTCTTTTTTTTTTTTTTAATACTTCAGTGTCCTTCTGATCAGATCTTAAAAGACTAATCCAACTTTGCACCCTTTTGTGGTGCTTCTCATCAGTTTCACAGCACTTTTCTTCAACAAAAAAAATAATTAGCCTCTGAGAAGTCCTCTGGGAATGTGTCCTTTCAACAGCTACAGTGCCAGGGCACAGAGGAGAAGCCACTTGCATAACACAGCACAGCAAATCAACCGGAAAACCTGGAAAACACTTCTTTCCTCAGACCTCCCTGCTTTTGTTTTCCTGGCCCTACTTCACCCACTCCTGAGTTAGAACATCTGCTGCACGGTGTTTTAGAAACATCACTAGAGCAGAAATGGAAAGAGATCAAATGATAAGTGTAGCAAATCAAACATTCCCCCAGTGAAAACTCTCTGGAGACCATAGAATGATAGAATGGCTCAGGGTGGAAGGGAATCAGAGCTCATCTGCTCCAACCTCCCCACCATGGGCAGGGACACCTCTCAACTAGAATCAGTGGCTCAAGGCCTCATGCCATCTCACCTTGAACACCCCCAGGCAGGAGGCAGCCACAGCCTCCCTGGGCAGCCTGTTCCAGAGTCTCACCACTCTCACACTGAAGAATTTCTTCCTCAGCTCCAGTCTAACCTTGCACTCCCTCAGCTTCCAACCATTCCTCCTTAGCCTGTCTCTAGACACCCTCACAAAAAGTCCCTCTGCAGCCTTCCTGGAGGATCTCTTCAGGTATTGGCAGGAGCTCTGAGGTCCCCCTGGAGTCTTCTCTTCATGCTGAATAACCCCAGCTCCTTCAGCCTGTCCTCATAGCAGAGGTGCTCCAGGTCTTGGATCATCTTTGTGACCTCCTCTGGACTCACTCCAGCAGCTCTGTGTCCTTCTTCTGCTGGGGACACCAGAATAGAGGTGAGGTCTCAGCGGAGCTGAGTCAAGGGGCAGAATCCCCTCTCCTGCCCCGCTGCCCACACTCCTTTGGCTGCAGCCCAGCACACAGCTGCCTGCTGGACTGCAGGAGGGCACTGCTGGCGCTCAGGGAGCTGCTCAGCAATCAGTACCCCCAAGGCTCTTTCTCCTGGGCTGCTCCCAACTCACTCTGCACCCAATCTGGATTTGTACCTGGGGTTGGCTTAACCAAATCCAAGCCTGTGTCATTTAATATTTTACCTTCATTTTCTTCTCCTCCTGCCACTTGGCATGACTTATCTTTAGAATTTCCTTTCCCAGTTACTGTGGCTGGGAAGATGGAAAAACTAAAGTTACTTGGCAACAGCCTGTCAGTTTTGGATGAAGACATGGTGTGTCCAGGCCGGTGTTCTGGAGCTGACAGTGACAACAGGACAACAGTGACAGTGTTGGAGGAGCTGCAGTGAGTAGCTTCACATTAGTGTAACTACAAGGCAGGAAAACCATGCTCAGACTTATCCACATCATAGCAAGAATGTTTAAGATTTGCATCCTGAATTTATCTGGCAGAGAGCCCACATGAAGAAGAATAAATAGCCTTTTCCTTCACAATTTCTGCTTTCAGGCCATTGACAGAGCTAGCAGTATTTTCAGTACATTCCTCATGGTTATGGAAATACTTTGTTTTGTTTGCTTATCTTCTACACTTAATTAGTTAAGAAGTATTTCACATCTTCTCCATCCCAAATTGCATTGAGCTGTGTGGTGGTTTGAAAGGAAAGGCTCTGCTTTCCCTCCCCCACTGAGAAAGAGACCACGGCTAAAACCCAGTCAGAGAAATGAGAGTATATTTTACAAGGAAACAGATTCTATGTAACACAACAAATACAGGGATTTTACAATATATACAGGAATATACAGCAAATGAACTCAACCAGAAACCAGACCCCCCACAGAGGGGGCTTCCCCCTGTGCTGCCTTCACCCCCTACCTCCCTTCTCCCCCAAAAGAGGTAGAAAAGAGATAAGGACGGTTAACAGGGCAGGAAGGAAAGAGAGGCCTGGTACAGGCCTGGTTGGCCAGAAGCCCAGAAGCAGTCCAGCCGAAAGGAACAGCGAAGGAAGAGAAACTGAGAGAAAGTCCCAGCTCCCCTGGGTCTAACAATCTCACCTCCCACCTTACTTGGCCAATGAAATTCGTTTAGAATACCAAAATATTTTATAAACGTTTAGCCAGTGTGCCCCTTCCTTAAAGGCACAGCCTCAAACGGCCATAAGCTGTTTCCAGCAGGCTTTCTGCTGGTAAAACACAGTCATCTCTGAGCTGGAGCAGGGCTGGCTCTCTGTGAGTTGCAGCTGTGCATTCCAGCTCAGCAGAGCAAGGGAAAGCCTCCTTCCTCCTGTGGGATGGGTTAGGCAGCTGAAATGTAAATATCCTTGGGATTTAGCCAGTACCCACAGGCTGGAACCTGGGAAAAGTGGCACAGGGAGTCCAGCATTCCAGTCTTCCACTTCCTGTCTCACCTGAAAATGTCAGTGACCAGCTCTGAGCATGCTAGGGGAGGGCCTCACCTGAAACAGCTGGCTGAATGCAGCAGTGCTTTGGAGGTCATATCCAGGGTGGTGGCATTTCAGGGGACAGTGACTGCTGTGTTTTGGAGGAGTGCTTAGTGCACGGGAAATGTTTACAGAATCACAGATTGCATCAGGATGGATGAAACTCTCAAAGGTTATCTTGTCCAAGCCCCCTGCAGTTAGCAGGGACACCTACAAGTAGATCAGGATGCCCAGGGCCCTTCCAAGTCCGATCTTGAATGTCTTCAGGGACAATGCCTCAACAGCATCGCTAGGGAACCTGTTCCAGTATTTCACCACTCTCAAGGTGCAGAACTTCCTCCTAATGTCCAGCCTAAATCTGCCCTGCTCTGGTTTAAAACCATTGCCCAAGTCATATCCCTACAGGCCCTTCTAAACAGTCCCTCCCTAGCCTTCCTGCAGGTCCCCTTCAGATACTGGAATGCAGCTCTAAGGTCTTTCTTAGCCTCTGAGGCCTTCTCTTTTCCAGGCTGAAGACCCCCAGCTCCCTCAGCCTGTCCTTGTAGCAGAGGTGCTCCAGCCCCCCTGATCATTTTTGTGGCCTCCTCTGGACCCTCTCCATCAGGTCCATGTCCTTCCTGTGTTGGAATTCCAGAGCTCCAGAGCTGGACACAGCACTACAGGTGAGGTCTCCCCAGAGCAGAGCAGAGGGGCAGAATTCCCTCTCTCCATCCCTGGCCATGCTGCTTTGGATGCAGCTCAGGCTGCCATTGCCTTCTGTGCTGCAAGTGCCCATTGCTGGCTCCTCTCCAGCATCTCACCCACCAGCACCCCTAAGTCTTTTTCTGCAGGGCTGCTCTCAATCTCATCATCCCCCAGCCTGGATTGCCCCAGCCTAGGTGCAGGACCTTACACTTTGGCTTGTTGAACCTCATGAGGTTCTCCTTGGCCCACCTCTCCAGCCTGTCCAGGTGCCTCTGGATGGCTCCTTTCCTGTTCTTCAGACTTCTCAACCACACCACTCAGCTTGGTATCATCTGCAGACTTGCTGTGGGTGCCTCAATCCTGCTGTTGATAGCATTGATGGAGACACTAAACAGCACTGGTCCCAGTACAGATCCTTGGGGGATACCACTTATCACTCCTGCCACAGGCCTACAGGTAGTCTTCAAAAGGAGAAGTGCCCTGAAAGGCCCCTGGAAATTCAGGAAGAAAACCTTCTGATGGTGTCTGGAACTGCCACAGGGACACTGAAGTCACACAGGATCAATGTGTGTGCTGGCAGTTAAAGCCCTTGGAGGCACATGTTTCTGGCCATCACAGAGGTCATCTCTGAGGCTCAGTGATGCACATAGGCAAGCAGATGCAGCTCCAGCCGTGCAGATTGCTGATGCGTGAAGCGTGTACCCTTAAGGGCTCCTAGTAAAAAGGCAGTGGCAAGCATCCAGTTGATTTAAACAGGATGAGCAGTTCCAAATCACCTTGAGTTGAGAGATGCTGTGAGGAACCTCAACTGAAAGGTTTTTTTCCTTTGTAATTGACACTTTCTCTTTTCATTCCCCCCCTGCTGTGGTTTGTTTACCCACACCTGCTTGTGCCAGAGCTTGCTGCTCCAGGAGCTCTGCCTACCTGCAGGTGGTGAGTAAGAAAGTAGGGCAGGACAGTAGAGCAGAGAGGGCTTTCTTTTGCAACTGCAGCTTTGCAGATGTCTTGACAAAGAAGGAAACAGTTGACTGCCTTGTGGAAAATGGGCAACCTGTTTATGCTGCTTCAATGTTTCATGTCCCAGTGTTCCCAGGATCACTTCTTTCGCTTGATCAACTTTGAAAATGCCGTCATAGAATGGCTCAGGTTGGAAGGGACTTCAAAGATCATCTACTCCAACCTCACTGTTGTAGACAGGGACATGTCCCACCAGCCCAGGTTGCTCAAAGCCTCATCCAGCCTGACCTTGAGCACCCCCAGGGAGGACGCATCCACAACCTCCCTGGGCGACCTGTCCAGAGTCTCACCACCCTTGTACTGAAGAGCTACTTCCTCCGTTGCAGCTCTCTGCTGAACTGTTAAATAGAAGCAGTTTATTACAAAAGAAAGGCAAGCAGCGCTGTGCTGTGCATGGCAGAGCCACTGGAGGCACGCCGTGGCAATATGAGCTGACCTTACACGGTAGCAGAATTACCTCAGACTTACTGGAATAGCTCCACAAATCGCTTTGCACTTTGCAAGCATACCCCACCCCTCAGTCTGGCCCTCTGTTCTGCTGTTGTTTGTGGTGGTCATGTCTGGGGTGGCGATCCTGCTGCTGGCGATCCTGCTGCGTGGCTGGGCACCCCCGGTCGGACGCCGGTGCTTCCGTTCCCTCGCAGTCCAGCTGTGTCCCGCCATGTGCACGGGTCACACCTAGCCAGTCAGCTTAAAGGTGAACCCTGCAGGCCCCGGCACCTGCCTTCCCCATGCCAAAGCCACAGTCCCTTCCCACTACGTCGGGCTGGAGCTGTAGCTGCCCTTTCGTGTGGAAGTGGCCTCTTCTGGGCGCCCTCAACTTGCCTTACTTTGCACAGTTTGATTTTAGCTTCTTTGTCCCCATTTCTTACTATTTCAAATTCCCATTCTTCTATAGTTTTCATGTGGTGCCTATCAGTAGAGGAAGAAGGCAAGGGATTATTAATGACAAAGGAAATGTGATTACTCCTCCCAGGAAGATCCCTTTTGGTCCTCAAAGTTCCACCAGTTCTCTATATCACCTCTTAATTGTTAATTGCTGTCAATCATTTACATACATGTTACAATAAAGTTTACCTTTTGTTATTCAATTAATCCAAAAGGCCTTTATATACATCCATTCCTAATAGAGCTATTAGCCAAAGATGGGGGAGGGGGAAACATTTACACAACTTGGCTAACAATTCTGTAACAAGCAGAAAGCAACAGAACTACATGACTGTAGCAGCTACACATTTAGCTGACTTCACAAGTCGGACATGTCGACTCCATGGGCTGAAGTCACAGTGATGACCTGCATACGACTCACCACCTTTTGCATTAATTGGATTAGGCAAAAACATTATCATATAATCAATAAGGTTGGAAAAGACCTCAGAGATCATCATGTCCAACCTGCCACCCAACACCTCATGACTAACTAAACCATGGCTCCAAGTGCCACATCCAATCCTTTCTTGAACACCTCCAGGGACAGGGACTCCACCACCTCCCTGGGCAGCACATTCCAATGGTCAATTACTCTTTCTGGGAAGAACTATCTCCTCACCTCCAGCCTAAACTTGCCCTGGTGCAGCTTGAGACTGTGTCCTCCTGTTCTGGTGCTGGTTGCCTGGGAGAAGATTTGGTGATGACGGAGATTGGAATCAATACAGCTGATCAGTATTATCTAGTATCGTTCCTTTATTGCTTCAGTGTTGTTGGAATATAATGCAAACATAGTACGGAGCAGACAGGAGAGCTGACAGGCTAGTAAGAAGTGCATAGTAAGAAAACCTTTACAACTTAAACTCGGAGGGCATTGCTGGCATGGCTTCATTGGCCCCTCACGAGTGACCACACACTATTACTATTGATTATTGGTTAAACTAGTAATAACAGGCGAGGTTGTTGATGCAGATGTACGTCCTGTTATTCCCAGATAACTCTCTGTGTTTATAGATACCAGCGTCCTGCTTTGGTTACACGGTGCAGGCACAGCGCTGTTCTGCTCTACTGCTAGCCGCTTCTGCACCCATGCTGGACACGGCCTGCCACCATGTCAGGCTCTAGGCCTACACTGCCAGATTGCTCACACTGCTTATTGCAACCATTACCACAAGAAGAGACCAACCCCCTCCTGGCTACAACCTCCCTTCAGGGAGTTGTGGAGGGCAATGAGGTCACCCCTGAGCCTCCTCTTCTCCAGGCTAAGCAACCCCAGCTCCCTCAGCCTCTCCTCACAGGGCTGTGCTCCAGACCCCTTCCCAGCTTTGTTGCCCTTCTCTGGACACATTCAAGTGTCTCAATGTCCTTCTTAAACTGAGGGGCCCAGAAATGGACACAGGACTCAACATGTGGCCTGCCCAGTGCTGAGCACAGGGCAGAATGACCTCCCTGCTCCTGCTGGCCATATAGCACATAAATAACACCTTCTTTGCCACAAATTTTAATAGCAGGACAGAATGTCTTCCAGACAGCTGGCCTGCAGAGCTGGCAGAAGAAGTCAGGGAGCAGCATAGTCTTCCTCTGTGATCCAGGAGGAAGTAGTTAGAGATCTCCTCAGCTGCTTGGATCCCACAAGTCCATGGGACCAGATGGGCTCCATCCTAGGGTGCTGAGAGAGCTGGCAGATGAGCTGCCAAGCCACTCTCCATCATTTTTCATCAGTCCTGGCTCATTGGAGAGGTCCCAGAAGACTGGAAGCTGCCAACGTGGTACCCATCCAAAAGAAGGGCTGGTTGGATGAGCCAGGGAATTCCAGACCTATCAGCCTGACCTCAGTGCCAGGCAAGATTATGGAACAGTCATCTTGAGTGCAATCACACAGCACTTACAGGATGGCCAAGGGATCAGGCCCAGTCATCATGGACTTAGGAAGGGCAGGTCCTGCCTAACCAACCTGATCTCCTTCTATGCCCAGGTGACTGCCTGGTGGATGTGGGGCAGGCTGTGGATGGAGTCTGCCTGGACTTCAGCCTTCAGCAAGGCCTTTGACACTGTCCCCCACAGCAAACTGCTGGCCAAGCTGTCAGCCCCTGGCTTGGACAGCAGCTCTCTGAGCTGGGTTAGGAACTGGCTGGAGGCTGAGCCCAGAGAGTGGTGGTGAATGGTGCCACAGCCAGCTGGCAGCCAGGCACCAGTGGTGTGCCCCAGGGATCAGTGCTGGGCCCCATCCTCTTTAACATCTTCATTGATGATCTGGATGAAGGCATTGAGTCCATCCTCAGTAAATTTGCTGACGACACCAAGCTGGGGGCAGGAGTTGATCTGCTGGAGAGTAGAGAGGCTCTGCAGAGGGACCTGGACAGGCTGGACAGGTCCAGGGCATGAGATTGAACACATCCAAGTGCTGGGTGCTGCACTTTAGCCACAACAACCCCAGGCAGTGCTACAGTCTAGGGTCAGAGTGGCTGAGAGCAGCCAGGCAGAGAGAGATCTGGGGGTACTGGTCGATGGTAGGCTGAACATGAGCCTGCAGTGTGCCCAGGCAGCCAGGAGGGCCAATGGCATCCTGGCCTGCATCAGGAACAGTGTGGCCAGCAGGAGCAGGGAGGTCATTCTGCCCCTGTACACTGCACTGGTTAGGCCACACCTCGAGTCCTGTGTCCAGTTCTGGGCCCCTCAGTTTAGGAAGGAGGTTGACTTGCTGGGACGAGTCCAGATAAGGGTGACAAGGTTGGTACAGGGTTTAGAACACAAGCCCTTTGAAGAGAGGCTGAAGGAGCTGGGGTTAATTAGCCTGGAGAAGAGAGGGCTCCGCAGAAACCTTATTACTCTCTACGACTACCTGAAGGGAGGTTGTAGACAGGCGGCTGTTGGTCTCTTCTCCCAGGCAGCCAGCACCAGAGCAAGAGGACACAGTCTCAAGCTGCACCAGGGGAGGTTTAGACTGGATGTTAGGAAGAAGTTCTACACAGAGAGAGTGATTGCGCACTGGAATGTGCTGCCCAGGGAGGTGTTGGAGTCACCATCACTAGAGGTTCTCAGGAGGAGACTTGATAGGGTGCTTGGTGCCATGGGTTAGTTGATTAGGTGGTGTTGGTTGATAGGTTGGACACGATCTTGAAGGTCTCTTCCAACCTGGTTTATTCTATTCTATTCTATTCTATTCTATTCTATTCTATGCTATGCTATGCTATGCTATGCTATGCTGTGCTATGCTGTGCTGTGCTCTGCTCTGCTATGCTATGCTATGCTGTGCTGTGCTATGCTGTGCTATGCTGTGCTGTGCTATGCTGTGCTGTGCTATGCTATGCTGTGCTATGCTATGCTGTGCTATGCTGTGCTATGCTGTGCTATGCTATGCTGTGCTGTGCTATGCTATGCTATGCTGTGCTATGCTATGCTGTGCTATGCTATGCTATGCTATGCTATGCTGTGCTATGCTGTGCTGTGCTCTGCTCTGCTATGCTATGCTATGCTATGCTGTGCTGTGCTGTGCTATGCTGTGCTATGCTGTGCTATGCTATGCTATGCTATGCTATGCTGTGCTATGCTGTGCTGTGCTCTGCTCTGCTATGCTATGCTATGCTATGCTGTGCTATGCTGTGCTATGCTATGCTGTGCTATGCTATGCTATGCTATGCTGTGCTATGCTATGCTATGCTGTGCTATGCTATGCTGTGCTATGCTATGCTATGCTGTGCTATGCTGTGCTATGCTGTGCTGTGCTGTGCTGTGCTATGCTGTGCTGTGCTATGCTGTGCTATGCTGTGCTGTGCTATGCTGTGCTGTGCTGTGCTATGCTGTGCTGTGCTATGCTGTGCTATGCTGTGCTGTGCTATGCTGTGCTGTGCTATGCTATGCTGTGCTATGCTATGCTGTGCTATGCTGTGCTATGCTGTGCTATGCTATGCTGTGCTGTGCTGTGCTATGCTGTGCTGTGCTATGCTGTGCTGTGCTATGCTGTGCTGTGCTGTGCTGTGCTGTGCTATGCTGTGCTATGCTGTGCTGTGCTATGCTATGCTATGCTATGCTGTGCTGTGCTATGCTGTGCTATGCTGTGCTGTGCTATGCTGTGCTGTGCTGTGCTGTGCTATGCTGTGCTATGCTGTGCTGTGCTGTGCTGTGCTGTGCTATGCTGTGCTATGCTGTGCTGTGCTATGCTATGCTGTGCTATGCTGTGCTATGCTGTGCTATGCTGTGCTGTGCTATGCTATGCTGTGCTGTGCTGTGCTATGCTGTGCTATGCTATGCTGTGCTATGCTATGCTGTGCTATGCTGTGCTGTGCTGTGCTGTGCTATGCTATGCTGTGCTATGCTATGCTGTGCTATGCTGTGCTGTGCTGTGCTGTGCTATGCTATGCTGTGCTATGCTATGCTGTGCTATGCTGTGCTGTGCTGTGCTGTGCTATGCTGTGCTGTGCTATGCTAGGCTGTGCTATGCTGTGCTATGCTATGCTGTGCTATGCTAGGCTGTGCTATGCTGTGCTATGCTATGCTGTGCTATGCTATGCTGTGCTATGCTATGCTGTGCTATGCTGTGCTATGCTATGCTGTGCTATGCTGTGCTATGCTATGCTGTGCTATGCTATGCTGTGCTGTGCTATGCTATGCTGTGCTGTGCTATGCTATGCTGTGCTATGCTATGCTATGCTGTGCTATGCTATGCTATGCTGTGCTGTGCTATGCTATGCTGTGCTATGCTATGCTGTGCTATGCTGTGCTATGCTATGCTGTGCTATGCTGTGCTATGCTATGCTGTGCTATGCTATGCTGTGCTATGCTATGCTATGCTGTGCTGTGCTATGCTATGCTGTGCTGTGCTATGCTATGCTATGCTATGCTATGCTATGCTGTGCTGTGCTATGCTATGCTGTGCTATGCTATGCTGTGCTGTGCTATGCTGTGCTGTGCTATGCTATGCTGTGCTGTGCTATGCTGTGCTATGCTGTGCTGTGCTATGCTATGCTATGCTATGCTGTGCTATGCTATGCTGTGCTATGCTATGCTATGCTATGCTATGCTATGCTATGCTGTGCTATGCTATGCTGTGCTATGCTATGCTATGCTGTGCTATGCTATGCTGTGCTGTGCTATGCTGTGCTATGCTATGCTATGCTGTGCTATGCTGTGCTGTGCTATGCTGTGCTATGCTATGCTGTGCTATGCTATGCTGTGCTGTGCTATGCTGTGCTATGCTATGCTATGCTATGCTATGCTGTGCTGTGCTATGCTGTGCTATGCTATGCTATGCTATGCTATGCTGTGCTATGCTGTGCTGTGCTATGCTATGCTATGCTATGCTATGCTATGCTATGCTGTGCTATGCTATGCTGTGCTATGCTATGCTATGCTATGCTATGCTGTGCTATGCTATGCTGTGCTATGCTGTGCTATGCTGTGCTGTGCTATGCTGTGCTATGCTATGCTGTGCTGTGCTATGCTATGCTGTGCTATGCTATGCTGTGCTATGCTGTGCTGTGCTATGCTATGCTATGCTATGCTATGCTATGCTATGCTATGCTATGCTGTGCTATGCTGTGCTGTGCTATGCTATGCTATGCTATGCTATGCTATGCTATGCTGTGCTATGCTATGCTGTGCTATGCTATGCTATGCTATGCTATGCTATGCTGTGCTGTGCTATGCTGTGCTATGCTATGCTGTGCTGTGCTATGCTATGCTGTGCTATGCTATGCTGTGCTATGCTATGCTATGCTGTGCTGTGCTATGCTGTGCTATGCTATGCTGTGCTGTGCTATGCTATGCTATGCTATGCTATGCTATGCTATGCTATGCTGTGCTGTGCTATGCTATGCTGTGCTATGCTATGCTATGCTGTGCTGTGCTATGCTATGCTATGCTATGCTGTGCTGTCCTATGCTGTGCTATGCTATGCTGTGCTATGCTATGCTGTGCTGTGCTATGCTGTGCTATGCTATGCTGTGCTGTGCTATGCTATGCTGTGCTGTGCTATGCTATGCTATGCTATGCTGTGCTATGCTATGCTGTGCTGTGCTATGCTGTGCTGTGCTATGCTATGCTATGCTATGCTGTGCTATGCTATGCTGTGCTATGCTGTGCTGTGCTATGCTATGCTATGCTATGCTGTGCTATGCTATGCTGTGCTATGCTGTGCTATGCTATGCTGTGCTGTGCTATGCTATGCTGTGCTATGCTGTGCTATGCTATGCTGTGCTGTGCTATGCTATGCTGTGCTATGCTATGCTGTGCTATGCTGTGCTATGCTATGCTGTGCTGTGCTATGCTGTGCTGTGCTGTGCTATGCTGTGCTGTGCTATGCTGTGCTGTGCTATGCTGTGCTATGCTATGCTATGCTATGCTGTGCTATGCTATGCTGTGCTATGCTATGCTGTGCTATGCTGTGCTGTGCTGTGCTGTGCTATGCTATGCTGTGCTATGCTATGCTGTGCTATGCTGTGCTATGCTATGCTGTGCTGTGCTATGCTGTGCTGTGCTGTGCTATGCTATGCTGTGCTATGCTGTGCTGTGCTATGCTATGCTGTGCTATGCTATGCTGTGCTATGCTATGCTATGCTATGCTATGCTATGCTATGCTGTGCTATGCTATGCTGTGCTATGCTGTGCTGTGCTGTGCTGTGCTATGCTATGCTGTGCTATGCTATGCTATGCTATGCTGTGCTATGCTATGCTGTGCTATGCTATGCTGTGCTATGCTGTGCTGTGCTGTGCTGTGCTATGCTATGCTGTGCTATGCTATGCTGTGCTATGCTGTGCTATGCTATGCTGTGCTGTGCTGTGCTATGCTGTGCTGTGCTGTGCTATGCTATGCTATGCTATGCTGTTCTATGCTATGCTGTGCTATGCTATGCTGTGCTATGCTGTGCTGTGCTGTGCTGTGCTATGCTGTGCTATGCTATGCTGTGCTATGCTGTGCTATGCTATGCTATGCTGTGCTATGCTGTGCTATGCTATGCTGTGCTGTGCTGTGCTATGCTGTGCTGTGCTGTGCTATGCTGTGCTATGCTATGCTGTGCTGTGCTATGCTATGCTGTGCTGTGCTATGCTGTGCTATGCTATGCTATGCTATGCTGTGCTGTGCTATGCTGTGCTATGCTATGCTGTGCTATGCTGTGCTATGCTATGCTATGCTATGCTGTGCTATGCTATGCTGTGCTATGCTATGCTGTGCTATGCTGTGCTATGCTATGCTGTGCTATGCTGTGCTATGCTATGCTATGCTATGCTGTGCTATGCTATGCTGTGCTATGCTATGCTATGCTATGCTATGCTATGCTGTGCTATGCTGTGCTATGCTATGCTGTGCTATGCTGTGCTGTGCTGTGCTATGCTATGCTGTGCTATGCTATGCTGTGCTATGCTGTGCTATGCTATGCTATGCTGTGCTATGCTATGCTATGCTATGCTGTGCTATGCTATGCTGTGCTGTGCTGTGCTGTGCTATGCTGTGCTATGCTATGCTATGCTATGCTATGCTATGCTGTGCTATGCTATGCTGTGCTATGCTGTGCTATGCTGTGCTATGCTGTGCTGTGCTATGCTATGCTGTGCTATGCTGTGCTATGCTATGCTGTGCTGTGCTATGCTATGCTGTGCTATGCTATGCTGTGCTGTGCTATGCTATGCTGTGCTATGCTATGCTATGCTGTGCTGTGCTATGCTGTGCTGTGCTATGCTATGCTGTGCTATGCTATGCTATGCTGTGCTGTGCTATGCTGTGCTGTGCTATGCTATGCTGTGCTGTGCTATGCTATGCTGTGCTGTGCTATGCTATGCTATGCTATGCTGTGCTATGCTGTGCTATGCTGTGCTGTGCTATGCTATGCTGTGCTATGCTGTGCTATGCTATGCTGTGCTGTGCTATTCTATGCTATGCTATGCTGTGCTATGCTATGCTATGCTATGCTGTGCTATGCTATGCTGTGCTGTGCTATGCTATGCTATGCTGTGCTATGCTGTGCTATGCTGTGCTGTGCTATTCTATGCTATGCTATGCTGTGCTATGCTATGCTATGCTATGCTGTGCTATGCTATGCTGTGCTGTGCTATGCTATGCTGTGCTATGCTGTGCTATGCTATGCTGTGCTGTGCTGTGCTATGCTATGCTATGCTATGCTGTGCTATGCTATGCTGTGCTGTGCTATGCTATGCTGTGCTATGCTGTGCTATTCTATGCTATGCTATGCTGTGCTATGCTATGCTATGCTATGCTGTGCTATGCTATGCTGTGCTATGCTATGCTGTGCTGTGCTGTGCTATGCTGTGCTATGCTATGCTGTGCTATGCTGTGCTATGCTATGCTGTGCTATGCTATGCTATGCTGTGCTATGCTATGCTGTGCTGTGCTATGCTGTGCTATGCTATGCTATGCTATGCTGTGCTATGCTATGCTATGCTATGCTATGCTATGCTGTGCTATGCTATGCTGTGCTATGCTATGCTATGCTATGCTGTGCTATGCTATGCTGTGCTGTGCTGTGCTATGCTGTGCTATGCTATGCTGTGCTATGCTGTGCTATGCTATGCTGTGCTGTGCTATGCTATGCTATGCTATGCTGTGCTATGCTGTGCTATGCTGTGCTATGCTGTGCTATGCTATGCTGTGCTGTGCTATGCTGTGCTATGCTGTGCTATGCTATGCTATGCTGTGCTGTGCTATGCTATGCTGTGCTATGCTGTGCTATGCTATGCTGTGCTATGCTATGCTATGCTATGCTATGCTGTGCTGTGCTATGCTATGCTGTGCTATGCTGTGCTATGCTATGCTGTGCTATGCTGTGCTATGCTATGCTGTGCTATGCTATGCTATGCTATGCTATGCTGTGCTGTGCTATGCTATGCTGTGCTATGCTGTGCTATGCTATGCTGTGCTATGCTGTGCTATGCTATGCTGTGCTATGCTATGCTATGCTGTGCTATGCTGTGCTATGCTATGCTGTGCTGTGCTATGCTATGCTATGCTATGCTATGCTATGCTATGCTGTGCTATGCTATGCTGTGCTATGCTATGCTATGCTGTGCTGTGCTATGCTATGCTGTGCTGTGCTATGCTATGCTATGCTGTGCTATGCTGTGCTATGCTATGCTGTGCTGTGCTATGCTATGCTATGCTGTGCTATGCTATGCTATGCTATGCTGTGCTATGCTATGCTATGCTGTGCTGTGCTATGCTGTGCTGTGCTATGCTATGCTGTGCTATGCTGTGCTGTGCTATGCTATGCTATGCTGTGCTGTGCTGTGCTGTGCTATGCTGTGCTGTGCTATGCTATGCTGTGCTATGCTGTGCTGTGCTATGCTGTGCTGTGCTATGCTATGCTGTGCTATGCTGTGCTGTGCTATGCTGTGCTGTGCTATGCTATGCTGTGCTATGCTGTGCTATGCTGTGCTGTGCTGTGCTATGCTATGCTATGCTATGCTATGCTGTGCTATGCTGTGCTATGCTGTGCTATGCTATTCGCTTTATCCGTGGTGCGCAACATCCCAGCCAGTCCATGTCTGGACAGGAGTATGGGCTAGTTTTTTGATACCTGTGGTCAATTGTGTATCCAATTCACCCTCATCTCAGATTTCCAGACAGCAATTAGAAATATTTAGTTTCCCACATACTCCTTCCTCTTCAGCCAATACATAATCCAGAACCATGCAGTGTTGCAGGACTGCAGTGTGTATCTCTTGAGGTTGTTGATTCAAGAGCTCCATAGCAGTGGCTGTTTTGTTGGAAATGACCTCCAGAAGTGCTTGCAAGTGAATTATGTGGTTCAGGTTGTAAATTGGTTCCTGTGCCCCTGTTACCAACTCATTAGGATTCCATGTGGCCAGCCAATAATGCTTTATTACTCTTTCAAGGGCCATTCATTGTTTCCCCATTTTTGCATTCCACCTATTTCAACCTCAACAGACCACTTGTGTTATGTAACACCTTCATTACCCAAATTATCATAGATTCTAACTCCTAACTGGGGACCCCTGGCTTCTGGGAGAAGGAAGAATAGAGGCCGAATGATTCCAACATAACAAATTCCTGACCAGTGTGCTGGTAGCATTGTATAGGCAGTGTATCCACAAATCCAGTAATGCCCCTTCTTAGCCTTGGCTCCTTCAGCAAAGGGTCCAACTGCACTCTTTGGGTACTGCAAGTAAGTTGTGTGATGGTCTCCTAAAGGGCTAGAAAAGGTGTTATTGTTGCTCCCCAGCTGACTCTGCATTTACGTGGTACAGTACCAAGCACCCATGTCGGTGCTCATAACCTCTGCCATTGGGCCACCAAGCATCAAAGGATTCATTTTTGTTTGACCAAAATCCCCCCAAATTCCTACTGCATGCAGCTTTATTAAGGCACTCCCACACACCAAGAGCAAGCCTTTCATTAGTCACCTTGCCAGTGACACTGGCTTCTCCTCCTCGGGCGCGGTTTGAACAGAATTCCCCTGCAGCAGGGAACTGAACAGCCCTTGTTCCGCTGCTCTCCTGAGTGTGTTGTTGGTCTCACTGTAACTGCTCATGATTTGCCCTGGCGCGAGGGTTGTAGAGGTCCAAGGCCAGCTGGATAGCCCTAGAGGCTCTCCACAAACCCAGCAATTGCTCAAATTAAAAGCTTCACTTAACAGATTTTGCTAACAAAACAAACTCATTATCCTCAAAGGAATTATGTGGATAAAGGGGAACTGGCTTCTCTTTCCCAATGTAAGTTGTTCCCCACAAAAGCCTGACAGAAAGGCAGGCATCTTCTAGAGGCTTGCCTTATGGCTTGTCTCTTCCTCCTAAAAACGAAAGAAAACAAAATTTGCCTCCCAGTGAGTGCCTTTGATCTCTAAGACCACTATTCCCCCATGTTAGTTCCCCATACATAGAACAATTAGTTGTATCCAAGGCCTTTGCTATATTCTGAGCTAGATTAGTAAACAAATTCTTGGCAATTGCAGGTATTTCAGATTTTAGTCCATTTTCAACTCCCTGGTGAAAGGAGTAGAATAACAACTAATGTTCCTTGCCTGAGGACGTTTCCTCCCTTACTTTAAGGTGTTCCATTGTTCCTGGGTCTGTTCCTGCCCCGTAAAGTGTAGCCCAAATATCCAGTTGTCCCCAAATGTTGTCATTCCCACACCTGACTCCACTCATCAGGCCAGTGTGGTTTTTATAACCACATAGTGAGTATGATATACCAAAGTCTAGGTGACAGCATTTGTTCCCTGAGTGGCTTGTATGCATGGTGTACATTGGTCTCCTACTCCATGGGAGTCTCTGTGGTAAGCAAGACCTGAAAGGGACCTTCCCACTGAGGTGTGAGTGCTTGTTCTTTCCACATTTTTATTGTAACCCACTCTCCTGGTTTAAATTTGTGGATTTGGAAATCTGAAGCAACTGACTGAGATAACATCCCTTGAGTCCATAAATGCTGTAAAGTGCTCCCAGTTGCCATCACATAATTTCTAATGTTTTTGTCCCCTGATTCATAATTAGCTGTGTTATAAACAGGCTGTTTCCCTCCTGCCTTGTAAATCAGGTAACCCAAACATCATTTCATAGGGTGATACACCAACATCAGATCTTGGCTATGTCCTGAGCCAAAGCAGGGCCAAAGGTAGGCACTTAACCTGTGTCCTAAATATTTAACCTCAGGTTCCACAAATTGCAGCCTACCCCTAGATGCTCCCAATCCCACATTTCCCAAGTAATCCCTCCAAGCTCAATTTTCCCTTCTCCTGAGATCAATAAATCATCTACACATTGTGTGACCAAAACACCTCTTTCCTGTGGAAACCTCAACAGCAACCTTTCCAAGGTTTGACCAAACAAATCTGGAGATTCTGTAAAACCTTGGGGCAACCGTTGCTTCCTCCCAGCGACTGGATCTTCCCACTCAAAGGCAAATACATTTCCACTATTCTCAACCAGTGGGCAGGCCCACAAGGCATCTCCAAGATCTGTCACACTATACCATCCATGACTTGGAGGTATGTGACTCAGCAATGTACAGGGACCAGAAACCACGAGAAGTGAGTCACTGCTCTCCCACCCACCTCCTGCAGGTCCTGCACCAAGCCACAAGCTCTGTCTGCTTTCTCACTGGCAACACGGGGGTGTTATGTGGGGACACACAGGGTTCCAAGGTGTCATCTCCAAGCAGGCAGTCCACAACCAGCTTCAATCCCTCCCCTCCTTCTCTAGGTATGGGACAATGCCCCACTCTGGATGTTCTGGTTATTCCAGAGTTACTTGCATAGGTTCAATGTCTAAACCCCCTCTATTTTCTTCACTTGGTCAAACCTCTGGGTCAGTTCTTGCCTCATCCTCAATGCCCAATTGCAACATTCTGACCCTCATCTGTCCCTCCTCCAGAACCACCCCTATGCCAAACTCAACCTGCAAGCTTCTCCCCAGTAAACTACATCCTATGCTTGGCACCAAGACATCTCCCACCCCAGTTCCAGCCTCACTCTCCAATTTAACATCCTCAACCACCAGGGCTCCAAACCCTTCCCCCAGGGCTACACTCTAGAGAAATATCTCATGTCCAACACACTGTAACATATTTCTATAGACTAGACTAGACTAGACTAGACTAGAATAATTAACTAGGTTGGAAAACACCATTGAGATCATCCAGTCCAACCTATCACCCAACACCATATAATCAACTCAACCATGGCACCAAGTGCCTCATCCAGTCTCTTCTTACACACCTCCAGGGATGGTGATTCCACCACCTCCCTGGGCAGCGCATTCCAATGGCCAATCTCTCTTTCTATGAAGAACTTCTTCATAACATCCAGCCTAAACCTCTCCTGGCACAGCTTGAGACTGTGTACTCTTGTTCTGGTGCTGCTTGCCTGGGAGAAGAGACCAAGCCCCACCTGGCTCCAACCTCCCTTCAGGGAGTTGTAGAGAGCAATAAGGTCTGCCCTGAGCCGCCTCTTCTTCAGGCTAAGCAACCCAGCACCCTCAGCCCCTCCTCACAGGGCTGTGCTCCAGCCCCCTCCCCAGCTTTGTGCCCTGCTGCTCTTTGCTCCCCAGTTTCTGGGCTACAAGATCGCACAGAGTC
Source organism: Dryobates pubescens (assembly GCF_014839835.1). Classification (NCBI taxonomy): domain Eukaryota; kingdom Metazoa; phylum Chordata; class Aves; order Piciformes; family Picidae; genus Dryobates; species Dryobates pubescens. The sequence continues at coordinate 6,859,521 of NC_071648.1, read as the reverse complement.
CTTAGTTCGTGGGTAAGCCGAGCGTTTCTGTACGGAGTTTCTGTTAGGCTTGTGCTGAGCTGTTCTGGGTCGTGGGCTGGCCGGTCACCGACCCCCTGCTGCCTCTTTCCGAGTTAGTTTTGTTTCTGGAGTTCTGAATTCTCTCATGTAAACTGTTGAAGGTGCCCATATATGTGCATTCTGGAGAGGGAGTTCTTCCAGCCGAACCCCCGGGCTGTAAATTGTTTGTGGCATAGTTTGCACATCAATAAATTATTAAACTTTTTATGAATATCTCTGCCCCTCGTTCCTGAGGGGAGATTTTTGTAACAGCTCCAACCCTTGGATCAGTTTTGTGGCCTCCTGTGGACTCTCTCCAGCAGCTCTGTGTCCTTCTCCTGCTGGGGACACCAAAACTGGAGGCACCATTGGAGGTGAAGTCTCAGCAGGGCAGAGTCAAGGGGTAGAATCTCCTCTCTTGCCCTGCTGGCAAGACTCCTCTGGATGCAGCCAGGACATGATTTGATTTGTCTTGGGTGAAAATTTGGTCCATTCTCATTGTGGTAGGTTGAGAGAGGGCTTAGCTCTCCCTCCTCCACAGAGTAAGAAAACACAGCTAACTCAGTCGAAGAGCAAAAGCTATATATTTACAAGCATATATGGAAAGCAGGTTATATATAACACAATATATACAGGTATTTACAATATATACACAGAAATACACAGCAAAGACAAATAACACAACAAAAATCCCTCCCTGAGGGAGGGATCCCCTCTTTGGAACCCCCTCTCTCCCCCCCTTACCTCCCTTTTTCCCCAAAAAGGGGTTAGAGAGAGAGAAAGGCAAGTTACTAAGGAAAAGAGTTGTTAGCAAGCTTCAAAAGCCCATGCAAGATTAGTGTTTGCTTATCTGAAGGCCAAGTCCAGCAGTTCGCAGAAGAAGCAGGCAGGGAGAACAGGCTGAAACACCAAACTCCCCCAACTCCCAAACCGAACTGAACTGAGGAGAAAATTTTCCAACCGCTTCACAATCTAAAGCTGAATTTTTGTTTATCAACCAATGAAATTCGTTTAGAATATCAGAATGTTTTGGTTCTAGTACCAAAAACATTAGCCAGTGTGTTCCAGCAGTGTTTGTTCTTAAAGGCACAGCCTCAAACGACCACAGTCCACCCCTTTCTAAACAATTTCATTGGCTGTTCGTACTGTCCATCCAATCCAGAACAATATTTACAGTTCGTAAGTTAAGTTCATCGTCCATTCCGGCTATACTCAGATGTAGATGATTCAGAAGTCCAAGAAAATCCAAAATCAAGAAAATGGAAAACAGTTTGTCTCTCCGCAGACGAAGCGAAGAAAAAGGGAAACAGGGACTCAGGGACTCTCAGTTGACTCAGGGCTCTCAGGGTTCTCAGGGTTCGTGCACCGTAGATTCCTCAGGGACTCTTTCCTTTGGACGCGCTGTAGCTGTACAACATTCTGAAATTAAACTCTCTCAGCTAAAGTTAAATCTCTTTGTGGAATACACTGAATTTCACCATTCTCTTGCATTACCCAATAAGTGTGACCCGGACCTTCTGCTGAAACCACCCCTCGGACAGGTTTAGCCTCTCCTGAGGGCGAAAATACCCAAACAGTTTTACCTAACAGATTCTTTTCCCTAACAACAGGAACTCTATCACCTTCTACTTTCTGTAGCAGATCAGAATGTGCAGGTCCAGCTCGGTTCACTGAACCTCTACTGTTCACCAGCCAGGTTGCTTGTGCTAAATGTTTCTCCCAGTTTTTCAAAGATCCACCTCCCATGGCTTTGAGAGTGGTCTTCAACAAACCGTTGTAGCGTTCGATCTTCCCTGCAGCTGGTGCATAGTAAGGAATATGGAAAATCCACTCAATACCGTGCTCTTTTGCCCAGCTCTTTACAAGGTTGTTCTTGAAGTGAGTTCCGTTGTCTGACTCAATCCTCTCTGGAGTTCCGTGTCTCCACAGGATCTGTCTCTCCAGACCGAGAATGGTGTTGCGTGCAGTTGCATGTGGGACTGCGTAAGTTTCCAGCCATCCAGTGTTTGCCTCTACCATAGTAAGCACGTATTGCTTACCAGAACGAGAACGTGGTAGAGTGATGTAGTCAATCTGCCAAGCTTCACCATACCTGTATTTGGACCATCTGTCACCATACCACAAGGGCTTAATTCTCTTTGCCTGCTTAATAGCAGCACAAATGTCACAGTCATGGATGACTTGTGTGATGGCATCCATGGAAATGTCTATGGATCTGTCACGAGCCCATTGGTATGTTGCATCTCTGCCTTGATGTCCTGACGAATCGTGAGCCCACCGAGCTAAGAATATCTCACCTCGGTGTTTCCAGTCGAGATCAAGATCAGAGTCCTTGTCTGCTTGAGAAACTCTTGCAGCTAGATCTGCCTGATGGTTGTGCTGCTGTTCCTCAGTAGCTTTGCTCTTGGGAATGTGAACATCAATGTGTCTCACTTTCACTGGAATTCTCTCGATTCGATCAGCAATGTCTTGCCACAGTTCAGCTGCCCAGATGGGTTTTCCTTTCCTCTGCCAGCCATTCTTCTTCCAGTTCTTTAGCCAACCCCATAGAGCATTGGCTACCATCCATGAGTCGGTGTAGAGATAAAGCTTTGGCCATCTCTCACGTTCAGCCACGTCGAGAGCTAGCTGGACAGCTTTTACCTCTGCAAACTGACTGGATTCTCCTTCTCCATCCTTCGCCTCTGCAACTCGGCGTGTTGGACTCCACACGGCAGACTTCCACCTTCGCTTGTTCCCGACGAGACAACAGGAACCGTCTGTGAACAAAGCATATTTCTTTTCATCATCAGAAAGGTCATTGTAAGGAGGAGCTTCCTCAGCACGAGTTACTCTCTCCTCTGGAGGTTTAGCACAGTTGGTATCTTCAGGCCAACTCGAGATCACCTCCACCAGACCAGGTCTTTCAAGATTTCCCATTCGAGCTCTCTGTGTTATCAGGGCCATCCACTTAGACCAGGTGGAATCTGTAGCATGATGTGGTGTGGAACCTTTGCCTTTGAACATCCAATTCAAAACTGGCAATCTGGGAACTAAGAGAAGTTGTGACTCAGTTCCAATTACTTCAGAAGCTGCTTTCACTCCTTCATAGGCAGCTAGAATCTCTTTCTCTGTTGGAGTGTAATTAGCCTCTGAACCTCTGTAACCTCGACTCCAGAAACCAAGAGGTCGTCCACGTGTCTCACCTGGAGCTTTTTGCCACAAGCACCAGGTTGGACCATTGTCACCTGCAGCCGTGTACAAAATGTTCTTAATGTCTGGACCATCTCGCACAGGTCCCAGACCCACTGCTTGGACTACTTCTTGCTTTATCTGGTCAAAGGCTGCTTGTTGTTCAGGTCCCCAGTGGAAATTGTTCCTCTTTCGAGTCACATCATACAGAGGTTTCACAATCTGACTGTATCCAGGAATGTGTAGTCTCCAAAATCCCACTATCCCCAAGAAACGTAGAGTTTCTTGCTTGTTCGTGGGATTTGCCATGGTAGAGACTCTATTTACCACATCCACTGGAATGTGTCGGCGTCCATCCTGCCACTGCACTCCCAGAAACTGGATCTCTGTGGTAGGACCTTTCACTTTGTCTCTCTTGATGGCAAAACCTGCATTCAGGAGAATGTCCATGATTTTGTTACCTTTCTCGAAGACTTCCTCAGCAGTTTTACCCCAGACGATGATATCATCGATGAACTGGATGTGTTCTGGAGCACCACCTTCCTCCAGAGCATCATGGATTACTGCATGACAGATGCTGGAGCTGTGGATCCAGCCCATTGGCAGTCTGTTGAAAGTGTACTGGATTCCTCTCCAGGTGAAAGCAAACTGAGGCCTGCATTCCTCTGCTATGGGAATAGAGAAGAAGGCATTAGCAATGTCTATGGTAGCATACCATTTGGCCTCTTTGGATTCCAGCTCATACTGGAGTTCCATCATGTCTGGTACTGCTGCACTCATAGGCGGAGTTACTTCATTCAGGGCTCGGTAGTCCACTGTCAGACGCCAGTCTCCATTCGGCTTTCGCACAGGCCACACTGGACTGTTGAAAGGTGAATGAGTTTTGCTGATGACTTTCTGACTCTCCAACTGACGAATCAGATTCTGAATGGGCAACAAAGAGTCACGGTTGGTTCTGTATTGTCTGTGATGCACAGTCCGAGAAGCAACCGGCAATTTAATGTCCTGAATCTTGTGTTGTCCCACAACTGCAGATTCATCAGAAAGCTCAGGTCTAGCAGACAGCTTCAGTTTTTGTCCATCAATTTCTACAGAAGCTACTCCAAAAGCCCATTTGTAACCTTTAGGGTCCTTGAAACGCCCTTCTCTCAGAAAATCAATTCCCAAAATACAAGGTGCATCAGGTCCGGTCACAACTGTATGCTTTTTCCATTGTTTACCAGTTAAGCTTATATTAACCTCCACTTTACTTAACTCTTGAGATCCACCAGTGACTCCCAGAATAGTTATGGACTCTGATCCCTGATAATTTGATGGCAATATGGTGCACTGAGCCCCTGTGTCAACCAAGGCCCTGTACTTCTGAAAGTGTGAAGTGCCAGGCCACTGGATGTACACATCCCAATAGATTCTGTTATCTGTATTACCCCTCTCCTCCCCCTGGCGGGAGGCAGGGCACCCCTAGTTATGGGGAACATGTCCACAGGTGCAACGAGCACACTGTGCAGTGTTAGAACTGGAGCCACTGTTGGAGCTACTAGAGTTGTCCTGGGGAACTGTAGAAGTAACAGCTACCCTTCTGGTATTGCTACCTCGGGTTCTGCCACTTTGCAGTTCTCTCAGTCTCCTGAAAAGATTAGAAGTTGGTTGACCATCCCACCTGTTCATGTTCTCACCAAACTGATCACGCAGGGTAATCCAAATAGTCCTACGTGACTGCCTTGGTGGTCTGTTTTGGTTTGATCTGTTTTGGAATGACCTCCTTGGAGGATGTCTATTCCTCACAGATGAAACCTGTACCCACCTGGAGGAAGAATTGGAATCATCTCTTTGTGCCAATTGGGAGATGGTGTTTTTAAATTCATCCTTCAGCTCTTTCATGCAATTCTCCAGTTTTCCAGACAGAGTTTCAATGGCTGAAACCAAAGAAACACGTGTCATGCTATCATCCAATTGTCTCAATTGATCAGTGAATTGGCCAACCGTAAGAGGAGCTCCACCATAATTTCTTGCTACAATTCTGCTTGCCAGAATGTTTGCATAATTGGAAGGAGCAAGCTTGATGAGCTTTTTAGTAAGACCATTTCCTACAGGAACATCATCAGGATTCAGAGATTCATGTTCACCGTAGAGTACCTCTCTAACAGCAAATTCTCTCAGACGCTTGATTCCCTCATCTATGGTAGTCCAGGGCTTAGGATTCCATGGAAGATCATCTCGGGAAGGGTATCTCATGAGAACCGCCATTAGAAGGCGTATCCACAGATTAACCTTACCGAGAGCCTTGCCTAGATGTCTATCTATTCCATTATCCTTTGAGAGAGTTCCTAGCTGGGCTGCTGACTTGTCTCCAACCATTAGAGCTGGAGCACCTGTATCATAGCATCTACCAAGCCAAGCGAGAACTGGCTCCTTATCTGCTCTGAGATAGTCTTTTCTCACATTTCTAAGCTCCTCACGTGGTGAAGAGCAGTCGGTTATGTCATCTTGTTCTTGCTCCTCTGCCTCCTGTTCCTCAACTTGTGGTCCCAACAACCTCTCAAGGATCCCTTTAAGCTGAGAAGCACCACCACTAGCTGCTGTCCTACCAAGAGATGCATCTCGATCCTCTGATGATCTCAATAACTCAGCTATATTTTTAAGACAGATTTTCTCTTCCTCCCCAGCAGAAGAACCTTGCTGTGCATCCCCGTCAGCTCCTGAATCAGCTTTAGTCTTACCCTTCCTTGTTGTTAAAACTGCTACTTGCTTTACTGGAGCTGTGTTTGGGTTTCCAGCTGCCTTATTATCAGAAGCTGATAAGCTTTGAGACAGATTAGTTGCTTTGGAGGACGCTTCCGCTCCTGCCATGGAAGAAGGAGGAAATGACTTTGCCTCGTTAATGGTGGCTGCCTGGGACACAGGAGCCGCCATGTTTGGGGCTACTGTAGCCCCTGGCTGCTTGCCAGAATCATCACCATTGCTATTCAGAGCTGCCTTGCCGATTGACTTTTTAGCTTTATCTTTAACTGACACAGATTCTCCATTATCATCCTCACTGGATGTTCCTGAAACAGAGCTAGGGTGGCGTTTTCGTCTCTTTGTCCTCCGTCTAATAACAAAACATGCCTTATAAACTTTTCTCTCCCGGTACAGTGTCACTAGCAAATACACATTACTTATCACCAGCAGCAGGACTACACACATCAAGAAAATCAGCTTTGGATCCCAGCCATCACTTAAAATTACCCTTTCACCGAGCGGAATCTTAAACTCTTTTATCTCAATAGGGAGTGTGCTAGATGTAACATTCCTGCACTTTTTAACATAAAAGAATTCCAGGCACTGATCATACAGAAGCCGAATCTTGTACTTAAACCACAAATATAATTTTTGCATTATATATTTACCTATCTTATCGATAATCATACCCAGGCAATACTTGTAGATCAATACACCAAAGACCGAGAAGAACAGACGCTCAAAAAGCCAAAACACCTTCATGTTTGCTCGTTCGACTTAAGCAAGCAATAAATCAAACTAATTTGTCAGCAAGCCCCGAGTTGGGCAGCCAATAAATGTGGTAGGTTGAGAGAGGGCTTAGCTCTCCCTCCTCCACAGAGTAAGAAAACACAGCTAACTCAGTCGAAGAGCAAAAGCTATATATTTACAAGCATATATGGAAAGCAGGTTATATATAACACAATATATACAGGTATTTACAATATATACACAGAAATACACAGCAAAGACAAATAACACAACAAAAATCCCTCCCTGAGGGAGGGATCCCCTCTTTGGAACCCCCTCTCTCCCCCCCTTACCTCCCTTTTTCCCCAAAAAGGGGTTAGAGAGAGAGAAAGGCAAGTTACTAAGGAAAAGAGTTGTTAGCAAGCTTCAAAAGCCCATGCAGGATTAGTGTTTGCTTATCTGAAGGCCAAGTCCAGCAGTTCGCAGAAGAAGCAGGCAGGGAGAACAGGCTGAAACACCAAACTCCCCCCAACTCCCAAACCGAACTGAACTGAGGAGAAAATTTTCCAACCGCTTCACAATCTAAAGCTGAATTTTTGTTTATCAACCAATGAAATTCGTTTAGAATATCAGAATGTTTTGGTTCTAGTACCAAAAACATTAGCCAGTGTGTTCCAGCAGTGTTTGTTCTTAAAGGCACAGCCTCAAACGACCACACTCATTTATTTATTTATTTATGTAAGAGCTGTTGGTCTTGAGAAAGGAATTTGTTCCCTTGGACTATCCAGGGACTTTTCTATGCCCTGTTTTAAAGTAAGCCTGTTTGAATGAAGCATGTGCGAGATCAAAAGATGCACGCTCCATGAAAGATGTGTTTAAAACCTTTGGGGATGAGTTCTAATCTCCATACATCAGGAGATTCACCTTTAATGCTGTGTTGGTGGCTAAGTGACCTGCTGTACTCAGGTCTTCTTATCTAGGAACCTTCCCTGTCCCAAAGTCTTCTGGGATGAGGTTTTGTTGCTGAGAAAATTAGGCCATGGCCTCAAGTTGTGCCAGAGGAGATTTAGGCTGGGTATGAGGAGGAATTTCTTTGCTGCAAGAGTTGTCAGACATTGGAATAGGATGCCCAGGGAAGTGGCAGAGTTACCATCCATGGAAGTGCTCAAGGAATGAGTGGATGTGGCAATTTAGGACATAGTCTGGTGGCCACTGTGCTGTTGGGTAGAAGGTTGGACTTTATGATCTCGGAGGTCTTTTCCAACCTTTACGATTCTACAGTTCTATGATTGTCCCAGCATCCAGGGCTTGCTTTTTCACAAGGCTGCTCTGCAGGATTTTGCCATTGTAATTTGGCCCCAGCTTTTTCAGGCTGAACTTGGCACTGGCATTTCCCAGCCAGCTGCAGTGGGTTGAAAACCAGGTACTGAAGTGGTGTCGCACCACTGCTCCTCTACAGCTGAACTGGCAGCAGATGTTAAAGTCTGAGGTGAAGTTTCCCGAGCTCCATAGGCAGCACAGGCTGTGCAGCAGGCTGAGAACTGAGTGGCAGCGGTTTGGTAACACCTGGGATGGATGCTTAATCTCAGGCCATTCAGCCGGTGCCTGTAGAATGTGGCCTTCGCTAGGGAGCTGCCGTTCAGCTTAAGGATAGAAGTATCCCCCCACATGCTGCATAGCAATTTGCTAGCTTCCTAAAGCATTTCAGAGTGAGGCAATGTTAAACTTTCCTGAAAGGCCTCCTCTGATCTTTTTATAAGTTTATAACTCGTACGAATCCAGAGGAGGCCACAAGAATGACCCAAGGGCTGGCTCATCTCTGCTGTGAGCACAGGCTGAGAGACCTGTGGGTGTCCAGCCTGGAGAAGAGAAGACTCCATGGGGACCTTAGAACTGCCTTCCAGTACCTGAAGGGATCCTGCAGGAAGGCTGCAGAGGGACTTCTCATGAGAGCGTCTAGAGACAGGCCCAAGGGGGAATGGTTTGGAGCTGAGGCAGAGCAGCATTAGACTGGTGCTGAGGAAGAAGTTCTTCAGTATGAGGGTGGTGAGACTCTGGAACAGGCTGCCCAGAGAGGTTGTGGCTGCCTCCTGCCTGGGGATGTTCAAGGCCTTGAGCAACCAGGAGAGGCATCCCTGCCCATGGCAAGGAGGTTGGTGTAGATGATCTTGAGGTCCTTTCCAACGTAAGCCATTTAATGAAACTCTTGGTGACTTTGTTTTTCTCATTTCTTATTGGGAATAATATTTGTTTGCTTTTCCTCATGGGACAGTTGTGAAGCTTCTTTCATTAGTGTTTATAAAGGACTTGGAGATCCTAGAAGCCAGATGCCAAAGGAACACAAAAGGTTGTTATTACCAGCGGCTTGATTAAAGAAATGCTTTGTTGTTGTCGCCTTTTTCTTTCTTTGCCTTACGATTCACTGCAGCCTTTCAGATAATGAAATTTCCATCTAATAATGACTGTAATAACTGAACAATAATGAGGAAGTTTCCCTCTGAAACCACTGCAATTTGCATTAACCCACTCTGAGAGCTTCCTGAATCTCATATTCTACTTGTTCAGTTAGAGGGAGATCAATGCTTGTTTGGCTTTTGTGGCACATTAGAAAACTGAGGGTTTGCAGTGCAACAAAATGAGAATTTGAAATAGGAGTCATGCTTTATTTTCCTTCTGGGCTCTGAGCAATTCTTGTTCATTTTTATTTCACTTCAAAATCAGGATTGGCAACCTTGCCTGAGAGTAGGCTCTTTGGAAGTTTGGCTGAAGAATTAAACTTTCCTTCCCCAAACCCGTATTCTTAATGGCATTGTAAATCAAAGAGGAGAGACATGGGGACACGTGAAAATCAAGCACTGGGGGTCTAATGCCATTCTTGCACCTTTATCACATTTCTAGATGCAAGCTGATAATTTACAGTTGCTGGATGCTTTGCCACCACGTGAGGCAATGTGCCAGTTACCTGTGTCCACACTCCTGCCTGGGTTGTTCTGCTTCTAGTAGGCTGGTCCTACATGTATTAAAAATTGGGACTACTATTTCCTATGTAGCATACCACAGCTGCTCAAAAGCAGTCACACAGCTCTATTAAGTGAAGGGCAAGGTTAACTTCAGCATCTTCCACCGAGAGCTATTTCAGGGCCATTGCTTCCCTTCAGAGGTTGGTCAAGTGATGAAGATGGGTGGGAAGGCTGTTGCTGTGTGACTGAAGAGCGGAGCTTTGAAGTCCGTACAAGCCTCTGGGGCGGTTCCTTCAGCTCTTAGCATTTGTTCCCTTCTTCAGAGGGGTGCTCACCTCCCTACATGGCTGCCTTGTTCCATCATAGCCTCCCTCTCCTGTGTGCTTATCCACACACAGCAGCATGAGGTGTTCAAGGAGGTGTTCAAGGGGAGATTGGTTGTGGCACTTGGGGCCATGGTCTAGTTGTGAGGTCTGTCAAGACAGGTTGGACTTGATGATCCTTGGGGTCTCTTCCAACCTTGGTTATACTGTGATGCTGTGATACTGTGATGATTTAACAGGCCCTCCAAAATCTGGGTTGAGTAGCTTTGAGGGTGCACCTGCAGGATGATGGGTTCGCCCCACATTTGGAATGTACAGGTGTCCCACTTGTGAACTCCAACAGTAGTATCACTTCCCTGCAAAGAAGCAGGGGTTCTAAAACTGAGCAGCTTGAAACTGAGGGGGAGCAAACACCACAGAGAGAGGCTGGCACTTCTACAGCCCTTATTACCTGGGGACATTTCATCTGTAGATGATTCATAGAATGGCTTGGGTTGGAAAAGACCTTAAAGACCACTTAGTTCCAACCCCTCTGCCATGGGCAGGGACACCTCCCACCAGCCCAGGTTGCTCAAGGCCTCAGCCAGCCTGGCCTTGAACACCTCCAGGGAGGGGACATCCACAGCCTCCCTGGGCAACCTGTGCCAGTGTCTCTCCACCCTCACTGTGAAGGATCTCTTCTTAATCTCCAGTCTGTATCTCCCCTCCTAAAGCTTCAATCTGTTCCCCCTTGTCCTATCCCTACAAGCCCTTGGTAAAAGTCCCTTCCCAGCTTTCTTGTAGGCCCCATTCAGGTACTGGAAGGCTGTTCTAAGGTCTCCCTGGAAGTCTTTTCCTTGCCAGGCTGAACAGCCCCAGCTGTCCCCATAGGGGAGGTTCTCCAGCCCTCTGATCACCTTCATGGCCTTCTCTAGACCTTCTCCAGCAGCTCTGTGTCGTTCTTGTGCTGTGGGCACCAGAACTGGAGGCAGTGCTGCAGGTGGAGTCTCAGGAAAGTAGAGCAGAGGGGCAGAGTCACCTCCCTGATTCTGCTGCTCTCCCTGCTTTGGATGCAGCCCAGGACATCATTCCCTTCTGGGCTGCCAGAGACCATTGCTGGCTCCTGGGGAGCTTTCTGTCAAAGTGACTTTGACCACTTTGCTCATGGGACCTCCCTTTGCACTTAAAATTCCTGTGTCCAAATGGGGAGAAATTTGCAAAGTCCCAGTGACAAGATTACAGCTTCACATGAAGAGCAAAAGAATTTGTTGTTCTGGTGCTCACCTATCTGAATTAGAGACTCTTTCAGTTGATTTGTTTTCTGCCTGCAGATCCACAAGACTCTTTTCTTTCTCTTGCAGAAGCAGACAGCCCCCTACTTGACTGTCAGGGTGTGCAGCATGGGAGAACCACTCCTGAACAACAGCATCCTTGATCAGTTTGTTAGTAGCCACGAGCAGTCATATGAAGAGTTTCTAAGTACATTCACTTACCTTTTGAAAGGTAGGTAGCTTCCCACATCTCCCAGGAGAAGTCACAGCTGGAAGGGAGGCTGAAATGAGAAGCAGGAGCAGTTAGTGTCGTTTTGCTCATCACTTGTTTTGTGACCTCAGGCAAATCCTTGCGATGTTTTCATTTCTCCTGCCATCGGTGGGATCACTAAGGACAGCTTTGCCTCAGAGGGAGGGGGCATCCACAGTCCCCCTGGGCAACCTGTTCCAGTGTCTCTCCACCCTCATTCTCAAGACTTTCTTCCTAATCTCCAGTCTGAATCTGCCCTCCTCAAGCTTCAATCCATTCTTCCTTGTCCTGTCGCTACAAGTCCTGGTAAAAAGTGCCTTCCCAGCTTTCTTGTGACCCCCTGAGGTCAGCCTGTTTCCATAGGGGAGGTTCTCCAGCACCCTGATATCTTGGTGGCCCTTTTTTGACCCAGTCAGGTGCCATAAAAATAAATGTCAGCCCCGTATTACTCACAGTTCTCTTTACCAGAGCTTGCAGCTAAAAATGATGGCCTTGCATTATTGTAGAAGCACTGTATCTTTTCAATCACACCGTGTGGCGTGCTCCATTGATTGGCACTCAGAAGTCTGTCCTGTCCTTGTCCTTCAGGCAGAACTAAGTGTCATTCACAGGCACTGAGCAAAAAACCAGTGGGGGACCTGAAGCTGCCATAGAAGTAATCTTGTGGCAACCTTCTCTCCCTCCTCCCAGTGAAAAATAGTAGAGAAAGGAGACACCTGGGGCTGAGGTAAGAGGATTGAAAATGAGGTTCTGGTCTTTGCATATGATTGATACACTGAGGGTAGCTCCTGCCTTAGAAGCATGCTGCATATCATGATGGGGCTTGCAAAAAGCCTCAGCGTGTCTTTCAGTCACTTTCATTGCCATGACAGCCTTTGCCACTAGAAACTGTATAAAAGGTAGAGCTTTACTGAATCACATGCTTAGAAATGCAGCTTCCTGTGCTGATGGAAACAAAAAAGCTCAGCTTGTTTTCCTCACACCTTCGTTTTCCTATAGAAGTACCCAAAGGTGCTGGTTTGCATTCTGATGACCTGCAGAAATGCCACTGCAGACACTGTGCACTTTGGCAGCAGAGCAGTGCAAGAGACTTGAAAATAGATCATGTTCTTAGTTTCTTAATTTTGCAGAAGAATGACACAGAGCTGTTGGAGGCCACATAGATGACCCAAGGGCTGCAGCACCTCTGCTGTGAGCACAGGCTGAGGGAGCTGGGGGTGTCCAGCCTGGAGAAGAGGAGACTCCAGGGGGACCTTAGAGCTGCCTTCCAGTACCTGAAGGGATCATCCAGGAAGGCTGCAGAGAGACTTTTCATGAGGGTGTCTAGAGACAGGCCAAGGGGGAATGGTTTGAAGCTGAGGCAGAGCAGGGTTAGACTGGAGCTGAGGAAGATTTTCAGTGCGAGGGTGGTGAGACTCTGGAACAGGCTGCCCAGGGAGGTTGTGTCTGCCTCCTGCCTGGGGGTGTTCAAGGTCAGGTTGGATGAGGCCTTGATTCTAGTTGAGAGGTGTCCCTGCCCATGGCAGGGTGTTGGAGTAGACAATCTCTGAGGTCCCTTCCGTCCTGAGCCCTTGGAAGATTCTGTGATGTTTTTAATTAGTCCTCTCCCGCTTCATCAAACAGGATCCTCCGTCAGTGAGGTGCATAGGAAAGTGCTGCCTTGAATAAAATTTGTGTCTACAGTCAGGTTTGGATTCATGTTTCTTCCATGGTTCCTGCTGTTGATGTTGCTGTGTTCCGTTCAGCTCACGCTGCCGGGCAGCACACTGAGGTGTGAGCACTTTGATCGGACCTGTCTGAGCAAAGTGAACCTTGGATATGTTCTTCATCTCCTGTTGTTGTAATCCTTCTGTGCCCGGCAAGGTGTCAAGGGGAGGAAGTTGGAAAGTGGCTGACCACTACGTCTCTGCTTCCAGGTGGTACATGAGGCCTATTCTGTGTTGTGATGAGATGAATTTAATTCCCTGGTGGAAGCTGTGCAGTTCACAGTCCATTGACAGTAGCTGTCTGCTTCCTTTTTCTCATAAACCACATTTAGGAGGAACAACAACTTTTCAACTTCCTATCTGAGTGTCAGTGGAGGCACTTTACAAATGCAACTCCTAAGAGCAGAAAAGCCTAGCAGAAAGCTGCATAAGAAATGACAGTAAATGCACTTTAATTTGAAAAAACGGACCAGGAGGACAACGCTGACCCCCAGAGAAATGTTCGGGTTTTCCTCTATGAGTGGATTTGCCAACAAAAGCAACTAGACAGTTCAATAAAACTAATTAAATTAATCTGTCATCCCTGGGGAACTTAACACAGGACATGAAATAGGGAAACAGAGCTTTTTACTGATGTGTTCTGCTGGATCATTGGAAAGGGTTGGTTGGGAGGGGAGAAAAATTCCATTGCTCATTAATTCAGCAGCTATCTCTGTGTAACCCTCAGTCAATCTAGGGTAAAATCAAATAGCATAGAGAGCCCCTGTGCTGTCTAGGAAAAAAACCCAGCCCAGACAGAGGGATGCAATCAGAAGAGATAATTTTGGAAACAATACCAGCTGATCTGTTTTCAGGATATTTGTGGTCCTCAACCCTCAGTGGTACTTGCTGTGCAAACTGCTTCATCTGCATTGTACAGACAGGGAAAATGAGGCATATAGAAAGGAAAGGACTCGACCTTGTTTGCACAGGGGCTTGCTGGCAGCACCAGATAAAGACAGAGGCACTTGGACTTGTGGAAACTTTAGCAACCCTAGCACACCTGGAGTACTGTGGATCTGGGCTCTGCAGAAGAGAGTCCAACAGAAGCTATGAGGGTGGTTGGTGATCATGAACATCTCTGCTGTGAAGAAAGACTGAGAGCCCTGGGGCTGTGTATTCTGGAGAGGAGAAGGTTGAGAGGCATCTATGAATATCTGAGGGGAGGGTCTCAGGATGAACGTGCCAGGTTCTTTTTAGTGGTGCCCAGTGCCAGGACAAGGAACAAAAGGTACAAGCTGGAACACAGCAGGTTCCACCTCAACAGGAGGTGGAGGGTGCTGGAGCCCTGGAGCAGGCTGCCCAGAGAGCTTTACTCTGGAGACTTTGCTTGATGTATTCTTGTGTGACCTGCCCTGGCAGGAGGGTTGGACTGGATGATCTCTGGAGGTCCCTCCCAGCTCCTAACATTCTGTGATTCTGTTTCCCCGAGAGCAACTCTTTGTTCTTTTCTGTGATGCTTTTATGGCTAAACAATTTCTAAAGATTGTTTCAAGGGGGGGTGGGGGGGAAGTATCTTTTTGTTTTGTGGCATACCTTAGACTCTCTAGAATGTAGAAATGGGAAATATTTACAGAACAGTGGGGGTTGGAAGGGACCTATAGAGATCATTAATCCAACCTCCCTGCTAGAGCAGGGTTACCTAGGGGCACAGGAATGTGTTCAGGCAGGTTTGTAATCTCTCCAGAGAAGGAGACTCCACAACCTCTCTGGACAGCCTGGGCCAGGGCTCTGGCACCCTCACAGCAAAGAATTTTCTCCTCATGTTCAAGTAGAACCTCCTGGGTTCTAGTTTGTGCCTGTTGCTCTTTGTTCTATCCCTGGGCACCACTGAAAAGAGCCCTGCCCCATCCTCTTTCCTCCCCACCCTTTAGATGCTGATCAATATTGAGAAGATCTCAATCCCTCAGTCTTTTCCTGGCTAAGGAGCCCCAGGTCTCTCAACCTCTCCTTATATGAGAGATACTCCAGGTCCCTCAGCATTGCTGTTGGTTGTTTGCTACCAGATTCCATCCTGTAGTGGCATATTGGCTGTGGTTGGACTCTGCAGGACTATAAAAAGCAGGATGAATCTCACTCTGGTTCATCACCTGGCCTTAACAGGCATCAAAAGTATGCTAAATGCAGCTGTTGGCTGAGCTCCACCTCATTGCAGTGAGGTGAGGAAGCCCTCTTTTTCAGGTGTGCAAATGACCCTGAGCAAATCATGGCAGAGATCAGGGTCCTAGAGTGGCTCAACAGAACAATCAGCAACAGACATCAAGTGACTCACTTGCAGTGCAGTGTGGAACTCTGCATGGGATTGTCTGCTCCTTGTGCCAACCATAAAATTACAGACAGATGCCTGATTTCAGCAGAGGAGGGGTTTGCCTTTAAAAAACCTACAGCAAACCTTCTGAAGGTGCCTTCATGTCTTCTTTACCTGAATGAGGCCTTCCAGTAGCTGGAGGGAGCTACAATAAATCTGGAAAGGGACTTTTTACAAGGGCTTGTAGGGATAGGGTAGGGGAGAATGGATTGAAGCTTAAGGAGGTCAGATTTAGACTGAAGATTAGGAAGAAATTCTTGACAGTGAGGGTGAGAAGGCACTGCAACAGGTTGCCCAGGGATGTCCCCTCCCTGGAGGTCAGGGCCAGGCTGGATGAGGCCTTGAGCAACCTGGGCTGGGAGATGTCCTTGCCCATGGCAGGGGGGTTGGAACTGGGTGAACTTTAAGGTCCCTTCCAACCCAACCCATTCCATGATTCTGTGACAATTCTTTACTATAATACCCCAAATCAAGCATTTTTGAAACTCTCAGGTTCCCTGACATCTTATTAATTTGGTGTCAGCTGCTGTAAACTTTTTAAGGTATTCTTTAAGGCAGGAATGCCTTAGAAGAGTGGGGATGCCAGATGCTTTTAATGATGAACAATCCAGTTGTATCCTATCTACCTTCCTGCTGGTGCTGAATTCTTCGGAAATGCAAATACAGAAAAGGTTTTTGAATTGGATTCTGTCCTGGTTTGCATCACCTGCCATTTTGAAGTGCTCCCAATAAATATATTTACTGCAGTTTCTTTCTGCTGACAATGAATTTAAGCAGATTTGTGGTTGCTTTGACTGTGAAAAACCAAACCAAACCAAATGCAAGGGTTTCAAACACGGTGCTTAGATAAGTAATGATCTCAAATACATTCTTTTAGCTAAGATTCAAAGTATGGCCAAGACTCAGAAGGAAGTTTGGAGTCCCTGTACACTGAACTGATATTCTGCCATTAGTTTCTGTCCTAGGGTACAGCAAATTATCTGTGGGACAGCAATGTGCCCTTGTGGCCAAGAAGGCCAATAGTATCCTGGGGTGCATCAAGAAGAGTGTGTCCAGCAGGTCTAGAGAGGTTTTCCTCTCCCTCTACTCTGCCCTGGTGAGGCCTCATCTGGGGTATTGTATGTAGTTCTGGACTCCCCCATTTGGGGAGACCTTATTGCTCTCTACAACTACCTGAAGGGAGGTTGTAGCCAGGTGGGGGTTGGTCTCTTCTCTCAGGCAACCACCAGCACCAGAAGAAGAGGACACAGTCTCAAGCTGCACCAGGGGAAGTTTAGGCTGGAGGTGAGGAGAAAGTTCTTCCCAGAAAGAGAGATTGGCCATTGGGATGTGCTGCCCAGGGAGGTGGTGGAGTCACCATCCCTGGAGGTGTTCAAAAAAGGATTGGATGTGGCACTTGGAGCCATGGTTTAGTAGTCATAAGGTGTTGGGTGACAGGTTGGGCTTGGTGATCTTTGAGGTCTTTTCCAACCTTATTGATTCTATGATTCTAAGAGAGACAGGGAGCTGCTGGAGTGAGTCCAAGAGAGGCTATGAGGATGACTGGGGGGACTTGAACATCTCTGCTATGAAGAGAGGCTGAGAGCCCTGGGGCTATTTAGTCTGGAGAGGAGAAGGCTGAGAGGGATCTGATCAAGAGCTGCGGGGTGAGTCTCAGGATGAAGGTGCCTGGTGCTGCCTGGTGTGCTGCTGGGGCCCAAAGGGGCCCAATACAAACCCAGAACAAGTCCTGGGATGCCCAGGCATGATCTCCCTCTCCCCCTTCCTTCTGCAAGGGTCTGGGGAAATGTGGGGAAAAGACAAAGAACTCAGGCACCAGAAAGTCTGATAAACCAGGGGATGTGCTCTCCCTTTATGGTAAGGGAGCATGTGCACTGGCCATGCTTCTCCTAGGCTAGGCCTGGGTCTGCCTTTTTTGGTCACAGCCGGGCAGAATCCATTGCATTGGTTAACACTGCTGCTTGCTCCACTTGCCCTGTTGGCCAGACTGAACCTCGGGCAAGTGAGAAATACAGGCCAGAGGGGATTTGCCTTGCCTTGCCTTGCCTTACTTGAGGTCCGGGAAAGAAGCCATGCACCTTTCCTTGGAAGCCTGAGAAGCTAAGCTTTGCTTTGCCTTGCAGCTCAGAATCTGTGCTGTGCCTCTGTTTACCCTGAAAGACAGAAGTGCCCTTTGCAGAGAGAGGGGATCCTGCCCCTCTGCTCTGCTCTGCTGAGACCTCACCTGCAGTGCTATGTCTAGCTCTGGAGCCCTCAACGTTTCTTGTGCTGATGGAGCAGGTCCAGAGGAGGTCACAAAGATGATCAGGGGTTGGAGCAGCTCTGCTCTGAGGACAGGCTGAGGGAGCTGGGGGTGTTCAGCCTGGAGAAGAGAAGGCTCCAGGCAGACCTCAGAGCAGCCTGCCAGGACCTGAAGGGGGCTACAAGAAGGCTGCAGAGGGACTGTTTGCAAAGGCCTGCAGGGACAGGAGCAGGGACAATGGCTTTAAGCTGGATAAGAGCAGATTTAGATTGGATGTGAGGAAGAAGTTCTTGCCAACGAACTGAATTTTGGGACTTGAAAGTATTTTTCCCTCTTACTGCCTGGCATTAAGCACTGTTTGCAGAGTCACAGCTGGGCAAATGAAGGTATTACTATACTATGTTCCCATCTTGTGAGCATCTCAAAGTGAGGCTTCATGGCGATGTTGGTGACAGGACTTGGTATCGAATGTGTTTGCTGAGGATATGTTTGAAGAACGGAGATAGTAAATGAACATGAAACCCATAATCATGACCTCTTGTGGTAGGTCGAGAGAGGGCTTAGCTCTCCCTCCCCCACAGAGAAAGAAACCACAGCTAACCCAGTCGGAGAAGCAAAGCTACATTTACAAGCATATATGGAGAGCAGGTTATATATAACACAATCTATACAGGTATGTACAATATATATACAGAAATAGACAGCAAAGAGAAATAACACAACAAAATTCCCTCCTCGAGAGGAAGGTTTCCCTCCCTGTAACCCCCTCTCTCCCTCCCCTACCTCCCTTTTTTTCCCAAAAAGGGGCTAGAGAGAGAAAGAAAGGCAGTTAGTAAGGAAAGGAGATGTTATTAAGCACATGCAGGATTAGTTTTGCTTATCTCAAGGTCAGCTCCAGCTAGTTTGCTGAGAAGCGGACAGGGAAAGAAGCAGATCAGGCTGGCATGGAGGACAGGCTGAAACCCAAACTGAGAAAAAAATTCCAACTGCCCTACAATTTAAAGTTGCATTCTGCCCATCCACCAATGAAATTCGTTTAGAATATCAAAGTGTTTTCGTTCTGGTACCGACAACAATCAGCCAGAGTGTCCCCGCACTGTCTGCTTCTTAAAGGCACGGCCTCAAACGGTCACACCTCTCTGCCAGGCAACTAGCATGCTACTGTGAGTAAAATCACTTTTTGCTCAGCTGTCCTGCAGAGAGTTACTGTATTGTTTGAATCCCAGGTTTTCTGTCAGAGAAGAAGTTGCAAAGGATTTAAGAGATTCAGAGGCATTCTGCTGACTCCTAGTCCACTGTTTTGAGGACAAAGAAGTAAATTGGAATTTACAGTAGTTGTGGGAAGAGGGTTGTAGCTTTCCTCTAGGGTTATTTTTTGTTGCAGTGAAAGAAGCCTGTTTTTCATTCTCACTGAACTTTTGGTTTTGGAATTGATTCACTTGGAAAAAAGCCAGAAAATAACCTGGCAGTGTGTATTATTTTATCCTGTGTATCACAGAATGGAATCCTAGAATGGCTCAGGTTGGAAAGGACCTCAGAGCTCATCTACTTCAACCCCCCACCATGGGCAGGGACCTGGCTCAAGGCCTCATCCAACCTGACCTGGAACACCCCCAGGCAGGAGGCAGCCACAGCCTCCCTGGGCAGCCTGTTCCAGAATCTGATCACCCTTGTACTGAAGAACTTCTTCCTCAGCTCCAGTCTAACCCTGCTCTCCCTCAGCTTCAAACCATTCCCCCTTGTCCTGTCTCCAGACACCCTCATGGAAAGTGTCTCTGCAGCCTTCCTGCAGGATTCCTCAAGGTACTGGCAGGCAGCTCTGAGGTCCCCCTGGAGCCTTCTCCAGGCTGCACAGCCCCAGCTCCCTCAGCCTGTCCTCATAGCAGAGCTGCTCCAGCCCTTGGATCATCTTTGGATCATCTCCTCTAGACTCTGTCCAGCAGCTCTGTGTTCTTCTCATGCTGGGGACACCAGAGCTGGAGGCAGGATTGGAGGTGGGGTGTCAGCAAAGCAGAATCAAGAGGCAGAATCCCCTCTCCTGCCCTGCTGACCACACTCCTCTGGCTGCAGCCCAGCACACAGCTGCCTGCTGGGCTGCATGAGGGCACTGCTGGCTCCTGGGGAGCTGCTCAGCAACCAAGACCCCCAAGTCCCTTTCTTCAATTCTTTCTTCAGAGCTGCTCTCAACCCACTCTGCACCCAGCCTGGGTTTGTGCCTGGGATTGGTCCAAAACAGGTTTTCTTCAGTATGTTATTGATTACTCAGTCTGTTCTGCCTTTGTAGTGTTTCAGACCATGAGACATAGATCATTTTTTTGGGGACTACCATTTCATCTGACAGATTTCACTGTCAGGAAGTTTTTCTCCTGCTAATCCTCTCCCTGGCTTTGTGATGAGCTACTCCATTATGCTTTGAAATATGTGGGTGATCAGTGAGCATTTTCAAAAGATTCTCTTCTGAATTGGAGGACAAAGAGAATTTGAAGCAATATAGAGGAGAGATGGCAGGAGACACACACACACAAAAATACCCTGCTTATGTTTTCTGATGGAAATGTGTTCCTGAAGTCTGCAGCATACTCTTCAGTGACACATGATTATGATGGATGCTGCTCTGGAGAAACTCAGATTTACTTTTCTTGAGCCCTAAAGCTGCCTTGGTATTTGATTGTCAGGGTACTGACAGTGGAATTTCTAAAAAGTGAGACTGAAAAAAGCATCTTGCAGTGACTGTGGGAATCTTTCCATCATTTCAGCTTGCTGCTGCTGCTGCTGTGTGGTTGTGTTTGCATCCCTGATTTGGGGCTGCTGTCACACGTCGCAGAGGCTGTTGTGGTGTAGCTGAGTCTTGGCAGGCTGAAAACTGTGACTGTGAATAATGAGTCAATTAGCACTTGGGCAGGGGAAGGCAGAAGTGATCCCTTTGCTGCCTTGAATATGATCCTTCCTCCTTCCCCTTGTCTTTCAAAAGGAAGGACAGAAGCAGTTGAGTTCAGAATGCTGTGAAAGGAATGCAGCAGTTGTGACTGTTGCTCCTTCAAGGGAGCCAGTTATCAGAAAATCACAGAATGGCTCATGTTGGAAGGGACCTCAGAGATCATCTACCCCAACCCCCCACAATGGGCAGGGACACCTCTCAACTAGACTCTGCTGCTCAAGGCCTCATACAACACAGCACATGGGAGCCCTGAGCCGGAGGATAAGAGAATGTGTAAAAGAAGTCAGTCTTAGAGCTAATCAGATCCACATTTTTTGTTTTTTTCTTGG
Source organism: Dryobates pubescens (assembly GCF_014839835.1). Taxonomy (NCBI): domain Eukaryota; kingdom Metazoa; phylum Chordata; class Aves; order Piciformes; family Picidae; genus Dryobates; species Dryobates pubescens. The sequence goes on along the minus strand of NC_071648.1, from coordinate 6,838,516 downwards.
GTCCTGCATTATGCTGTGTTGTGAATCTCCCTGCAGAGGAAGAGGGAAGGACCAGTCAAGGAAGTAAAGTGGATTCCTTAAGAAAACAGTTCCCTGCTCCTGATTTATCAAGCAGAAGTAACCAGGAGAGCCCACCTGGGAGAAGCAAAGGAGTATGGGTGCCTCTTCCACCAGAGATGCCAAGTGAGAGTGAGGTAATGAGTTAACATTTGTCCATGTGGACAAGGACTGCTCTCAAGCAGGTGACAGCATGGGGAGGGACACTGTCCAAATGTGAGGGGCCAGTGGCATTTATCTCCTCAGGGGCAAATACAGGAAATGCTCCCTGAGTGTGGAATGCCTGTGGAGGATCACAGATGGCAGTGGCATTTGCTCTGCTGAGTAGCTGCCATAATCTCACCAATAAACAATGTGGCCCTGCAGGGGCCTTTGTAAAGCTCCTGCTGAAGGCTGCAATTAATGGTAGAGGCTGGCAAGTGGGAGAAAAGTCTTAGAGTTGTAGAAGCACAGAATGGTTTTGGTTGGAAAAGACCTTTCAGGTCATTGACCATTCTCTGACTGTGCAAGGCTGGGCCTAAACCATGTCCCTCAGCACCACATCTCTGCCTTGTTGAAACAACTCCTGAAAGGCCACACTGAGTATTGTGTTCACTCACTTCAAGAGACATTGAAGTGCTGGTGGCTGAGGGAACTGGGGTTGTTTAGTGTGGAGAAAAGGAGACTGAGGGGAAATCTCACTGCTCTCTGCAACTCCCTGAAAGAGGCTGGAGCCAGGTTGGTCTCTTCTCATGAGTAAAAATTGATAGGAGGACAGCAAATGGCCTTAAGTTGCACCAGGGGAGGTTTAGGTTGGATATCAGCAGAGAATTCTTCACTGGAAGGGTTCTCAAAGCCTGGCACAGGCTGCCCAGGGAGGTGGTTGAATCCCCATCCTTGGAGGTGTTTCAGAGAGGCAGAGATGTGGTGCTGAGGGCCATGGTTTAGCACCAGACTTGTTCATGTTAGATGTTGGACTGGATGATTTTAAATGTCCTTTCCAGCCACCATGGCTCTGTGTTGTTGTGCTCTATTTCCAGGAGAGCTGTGTTCACTTCAACAGAAGTAAATGAAATCCCCCATCCACATGTGTAAAGCAGCAGGAGCTTTGATTGTGATTTTGGTTCTGTTTCATGCATCTAAGTCCTTCTGCCTATCTATCTACAGAGAGTTATGAATGAGAGCTGGAAAGCTGGCGGCTCTGCTGGAAATGATCTCAGCGTGCCTGAAGGAGTGAAGGTGGGTTTTCTTTGATTTTCTTCCAAGTGGGGATTATGAGCAGAGCCTAACTGGTTTGGGCTTTATTCATTTGCAAAGTCCTTGCAGTTTGTTGATGTATTGTTTTCCTATCCCGGTGAAAGAAGGATCACCAGCCAGAATTGCTTTTCAGATCTTAATGAGTGTGTACTTCTAAAGTGTAAAGGGTAGGTAAGTGTTGATGAAAGTGATACCAAATACATCTGAGAGCATCTCTAATTACTTCATGGAAACACAGAAGGGTACACAGTGCACACAGTAAATCCTCCATGGTAACACTGCTAGTACATGGGCTGGGAAAGCCCCTTCATTCCCACCCTCTGCATCTGTTCAGAGTGCTGCCTGAAATAAGAAACACAGCTTCACAGATCCAGAGAATGGGTTGGGCTGGAAGGGACCTTAAGGATTATCCAGTTCCACAGACACACACACTCCCCCTCCATGGGTAGGGACGCCTTCCACCAGCCCAGGTTGTTCAAGCCCTCATCCACCCTGGCCTTGAATACCTTTAAGGGACCCTTAAAGAGTAGATTTAATTTGGATGTTAGGAACAAGTTCTGCACCATGAGGGTGCTGGAACACTGCAATAGGTTGCCCTGGAAGGTAGTTGAGGCCCCATCCCTGGAGGTATTCAAGGTCAGGCTGGGCACGACTCTGGGCAACCTGATCTAATGGAGGATGTCCCTACTGGCTGCAGGGGGGTTGGACCTGTGGAGGTTCCTTCCAACCCAAACCATTCTATGATTCTGTGATCATCCAGTTGCAACATGTCTGCCAAGGGCAGGGCCACCTTCCACTAGCCCATGTTGCTCCAGGCCTCATCCAACCTGGCCTTCAACACCTCAAAATCTTTTTAAATAGTTTAGACCATTTTCAGGGGACATCAGCCTAAGGAAACTGTAGTGCAATGTCCCAGGTGAAATGCTCTAAATTTAGTGATTCTTACCTTTTTCTTTGCCTTGTGGCTCTCCATCCAGATCCAACCAGATGGATCACATCCGCTTTGCCTACAGCCTGTGTTGCCTCTATGCCCTCCTCAAGCTTCAATCCAGTCCCCCTTGTCCTATCCCTATGAGCCCTTGTCAAAAATCCCTCCCCATCTTTCCTGTAGCCCTCTTCAGTTACTGGAAGGCTGCTCTAAGGTCTCGCTGGAGCCTTCTCTTCCCCATGCTGAACAGCCCCAGCAAAGGGGAGGCTCTCCAGCCTTCTGATCATCTTCGTGGCCTCCTCTGGACCCACTCCAGCAGTTCCATGTCTTTCTTGAGCTGGGAGCACTGGAACTGGATACAGTGCTGCAGGTGGGGTCTCAGCAGAGCAGAGGGACAGAATCCCCTCCCTGTCCTGCTGGTCACACTGAATTTGATGCAGCTCAGCACATGTTGGCAGGGGAGAGTGGAGAAGACGAGGCAGATAACTGAATGGGGTTTTTTGTGGTTTCTTCTCAATTGTACTGGAAGGAATGGGATTAATACATTTTAATCTCTTTTCTAATTTGGGGGGTTTATTGCAGGTGAACAAGGACACAGATTTGGAAGTTACTGAGATGTATGAAGAGAGATGCAGTGGTAGGTTCCCCTCCTTTCATATTCACTGTCAGTGTCTGTCTTTGGAAACAAGTGTATGGATGTTGTTTAAAGAGCTTAAAAGAACTTTCAACAAATGTTTTTTTTTCTGACACTGTCTCCCACAACATCCTCCTGGAGAAACTGGCTGCTCATGGCTTGAACAGGTGGACACTTTGCTGGGTGAAAATCCATCTGGGCAGTCAGGCCCAAAGAGTGGTGGGGAATGGTGTTCACTTCAGATGGCAGCCACTTCCAAGTGGAGTTGCCCAGGCCTCAGTGCTGGTGCCAGCTGTGTTTAAGATCTTTACCAGTGATCTGGACAAGGGGATTGAAGCACCTTAGTGCCTAGAACCAAGTTCATGGAAGTATTTTTAGACATCCTGGATTCCAAACAGGCCACAAACAGGATGCTAAGAAATAAGCCCATTACTAAATTCCCAAGCAAGGCAGTGAGGAAAGAAGAGCTCTGCCAGAGCTTGGGGAAAACTTGCCAATTTGCCAGACTTTGCCTCTCCCCAGGTTTTTCATTCACTGCAGTGTATTTGTGTGTGTGTGCATGAGTAAATGTTAATTGCCTGTGTTTAGATAGCCCCAGTAAAACAGGCTCAGAGTCAGAAAAATACTCATCTGCTTGTGCTGTCTGAACAGCCACACTGGGAAATCTTTCCAGTTAGTGCTTTTATTGATGATAAAGATGATAAACAGAACATTATGACCACCATGGAACATTATCAGGGTGCTAACTACTCACTCCTTACATGGCACTTGATTTGGCTTTCAGTGTCTGCTCTTCTCCTGAGACAGCAGTCCCTACACAGTCTGCCAGAGTGAGGAGGAAGCCCTCTCAGCCTCTAAGTAATCAGCAGTGCTCACTACAACTTGAAGCAAGTAGGTTGCATTTTATAGCACTGAAGCACTGCATAGCCAGAAGCTAGGTATTCCTCTTCATAGGATCATGGAATTGTTTGGTTGGTAAAGCCCTTTAAGATAATTCAGTCCAACCAGAATCTAACCCTACCGAGGCTGGTCCTAACCCATGTCCCTCAGCACCACATCTCTGTGTCTTTGAAACACCTCCAGGGATGGGGATTCAACCACTTCCCTGGGCAGCCTGTGGCAGTCTTTGAGAACCCTTCCAGTGAAGAAGTTTCTTCTGATATCCAACATGAACCTCCCCTGGTGCAACTTGAGGCCATTTCCTCTCATCCTGCCATTTGAGAGAAGAGCCCAGCATCTACTTTACTCCAACCTCCTTTCAAGGTGTTGTGGAGACTGAGAAGGTCTCCTCTCAGCCTCCTTTTTTCCAGGCCTAACTCTGTAAGGAAGGTGAAGAGCATCCATATTTATATCTGGGAAACCCAAAGCCTGGGTCTTGCCCAGGGCTTCTTCAGTGGATATAGTTGTTGAGCCAAGATGAAAAATTTCCCCTTGACTCCTAAGTGTAGAAAATAGGACTTGGAGTTTGCTAGTTGTCTTACCTGTCAAAATCCCCTTGATAGGCTTCATAATAAGAGAAGTGAACTCCTGCTCCTGCAACAAAATGCAGATTACAAGAGTCACTTCTCTAGTTTGTAATCATAAAGTAATAAAATAATATCCCTACTGACCACCCTGGTAAGGGATTCCTTCTGAAGAAGCCCAGCCATTTTATCAGTGAGAGGAGAGCATGATGAATTTGCAGACATTCTGTTGCTGGCCTTTTGAAGTGCTCTTCCCTCTGTGTCAGAACAAGTGATGGATTGAAGTCTTCATATGGGCAAGCCAAGCTGGGACACCCACTAAAAATAGCTTACCTTGCTTGGTTAGTACAGCCAGCTTCTGCCAGCACTTCAGTGTCTCTGTAACAGAGAATCATTGAGTCCTGTCATAGACTGGGTTGGGTGGGGAGGGCCCTTGAAAATCATCCAGTTCAAAGTCCCTGCTCTCAACATAACTGCAACCCCCTCACCTATGCCTCAGCCACCAGGCTCTGTCTCACTTCTGCTGGGTCACTCTTAGGCTTTCCCTTTGGAAACATTTTCCAGCCTTTTGCCTGCACTAAGCAGACACATCTGTCAGAGAGTTTGAGATAATGGCAGTAACCAGGAGAGGTAACACACAGAAACTCAGACTGGACATTGCCAGGGAGTTCAGTTTCTTGTTGTAAAATGGTGGAGGGATGAGAAGTGGAGCTTTGTTGTGTGAGTGTATTCACAGAGTCATGGAATGGGCTGGGTCAGAAGGGACCTTAAAGGTCGTCCAGTTCCAACCCCCTGCCCTGGGCAGCCCAGGTTGCTCAAGGCCTCATCCAGCCTGGCCTTGAACACCTCCAGGGAGGGGGCATCCTCAACCTTCCTGGGTAGCTGTTCCAGTGCCTCCTCACCCTCACTGCCAAGAATTTCTTCCATTCATCAGTCCAGTGTGAATCTGCCCTCCTCAAGCTTCAATCCTTTGCCCCTTGTCCTGTCACTCCAAGCCTTTGTAAAAAGTCCCTGCCCAGTGCTCCTGTAGCACCTTTCAGGTTTTGGAAGGTTGCTCTAAGGTCTCCTGAGAGCCTTCTCTTCTCCCCCCAACTCTCTCAGCCTGCCCCATAGGGAAGGCTCTCCAGCCTTCTGATCCTCGTGTTGGCCTCCTCTGGGCCCATTCACATTGCTTTAAGGGGCAGAGCAGTTGGCTCTACATTAATACAAGAAATGCTCACCCATAAAGGGAAGTGGCTCAGAGCTGACAGTGTGAAAAGCATGAGGGAAATAGGGTGTTAAAATCTCTCCCCTCCAGCCATGCTTTTTGGGATGTGTCCTGAAGGAATCGTGCTTGTGAGTCGGTGCAGCTGCTTCTCACAAAGGACAGCACACCCAGCCCATCTCTTTGGCCACTGTGCAAATTCATGACAGCTGTTCTCAGTAGACATCACTGGTCTGAAAGCCTGAAACCAGGGCATTGCTCTGCACTGGGGGACTTTGGCACAGTTACCCACAACTGGCAAAGTGCTGCCCCAAACCATAGCTTTTGTGGTGGCCTGTTTAATCACTCTTGCTCACTGAATTTAATCTGTAAATGTAAGCAGCTTAAGGCAACAGTAGAGATGATCAGGCTTGCTCCAGGGACTGGCTGGAGAATGCTTAGCACCTCTGTTTTGGCAACAGAACTGCTTTCCAGGACTGGTGGCAAATCACTTGCTGCAGAGCTCCAAGGATAGTCAGAGCTGGGTAATATCTGCACAAAGTACCAAATATCTCAGAAGCACATCAAAAGACATCGAGCTGGCTCTTTGGTTTAAACACAAGAGACAATTAAAAGAGGACTCAGTAAATGTATGGGTGGGGCTGCAGAGGCAAGGTTATCAGGCTCTCACTCTCATGCAGCTTGGAGCCCTGGGGTGCTGTAAATTTGTCTTCTCAAGGTCCCAGTTGTCAGTAACCCTGCAGAGGTTGAGCAGAACCCAAGTTAACAATTCCTTAGGTAAATTATGTTAGCATGTGTTATTTTCCATCATCTGTGCCTTGCCGTTTCTATTTGGAGCCTGTACTAACATCCAGAAAAATCACACTGAGGAAGAGGATTTGGAGTTTATCCATGGATTTTTTTCAGGGGCAGTGCTCCTCCCCACTGGAGAATCTCTGGCTTTTTTTTCCCCTCCTCCAGTCTCTACAATCCATTTAACACTGCCTTGAAATCATTTCACACTAGTAGGCAGCTCTTTGGGGTTAACAGCCTGAAGCCTGAGAATCAGAGGAGACAGCAAAATTTAGCTCAGCTTCTCATCAATGGCATTTTTGTGAAAGGTGGTGTCTGAAGGTGGTAAAACCTTTCTCAGTGTCCCTGGAGCTGGATATCATTTGGCTACAGTAAACAGTAAGATACAGCCAAAACTTGGAACTTCTTCACACTTGAAAGTTCAGGTCAGGTCTGTGCCAATAGATTCTTTTTTTCTGTACTTACAGTTAATGTCAGTGGTAGACAATGAGCAAAAAACCCTGCTCAGCAGTGCTCACAGATCTAGGAATCACTTTCTGAGGTTCTGTTGCGGGATGGTGAAGAGGCTAAAGAGAAGAGAGTTGCTCACTTGCCAAATCTGCTCCTGTTAGAGGATAGGGGACTTGTGTAAAATCACAGCAGTTCACTGCCATGCTATAGAATCCTAGGATGGGCTGGGCTGGAAGGGACCTCCAAAGCTCATCCAGTCCAAATCCCCTGCAGTCAGCAGGGACATCCTCCACTAGAGCAGATTGCTCACAGCTTGCTGAGCCTCACCTTGAGTATCCCCAGGCATAGGACCTCAATGCCCTGGGCAACCTGTTGCAGTGTTCCAGCACCCTCATGGTGCAGAACTTGTTCCTAACAGCCAATCTCAGTCTGCTCTGCTCTCATTTCAACCCATTGTCCCTGCTCCTGTCCCTGCAGGCCTTTGCAAACAGTCTCTCTGCAGCCTTCTTGCAGCCCCCTTCAGGTCCTGGCAGGCTGCTATTAAGTCTCCCTGGAGCTTTCTCTTCTCCAGGCTGAACACCCCCAGCTCCCTCAGCCTGTCCTTCTAGCAGAGCTGCTCCAACCCCCTGAGCATATTTGTGATCTCCTCTGGACCCTCTCCATCAGGTCCATGTCCTTTCTGTGTTGGAATTCCAGAGCTCCAGAGCTGGACATAGCACTGCAGGTGAGGTCTCCCCAGAGCAGAGCAGAGGGGCAGGATCCTCTCTCCATCTCTGGCCATGCTGCTTTGGATGCAGCCCAGGCTGCCATTGGCCTTCTGGGCTGCAAGTGCCCATTGCTGGCTCCTCTCCAGCATCTCACCCACCAGCACTCCCAAGTCCTTTTCCTCAGGGCTGCTTTCTATCACCTCATCCTCCAGCGTGGAGTGATAGTGGGGATTCTCCCAATCCAGGTGCAGGTCCCTTTGCTTGGTTTTATTGAATCTCATGATGTTCACCTGGGCCACCTCTCCAGCTTGTCCACATCCTGGAAGTTGGTTCTTCATGGGGTGAGAGGTATGTTTCAAAACCTCTTTTCAGATTTTGGTACCCCTGACTGCTCACTGATCTCTGTATATTGTGCCATTGGCAGTAGCCAAGGCTTTCCTGTTGCTAATTAATCACCTCCACAGAGAACATAATTAGCAGCTTAATTAGGATCATCATCCACTAGTGCTGTAACATCAGCCTAAACCAGCTGTGAGGTGGTGGCTGGAACTTAGAATAGCCTCCAGTTGTTTTGGGAGCTCCCAGTGAGAATGAGGGCTGTCAAAACTCCCTGGTTTTTCTCCCTTGAAGGAGTTTCTTGATTAAACATTATCAGGAAAGCAGCACTTACCAATTAGACTTTCATGTGCTGTCACATGGCCAGGACAAAGCTCATTGCTGGCATGGCTACTGGCAAACAAAGGTTGATTACCACATTCTTAGGGGGTGATTGAAAGGAATTGGAAATATTGTTTGCATTACTAACAAGCCTTAAACCAGTGGCATTGACATCCTGAGTGTGACAAGCACTTCTTGATGAAAGCAAAAATCAATTTCCTTCTGGTGTCCTCATTTTTAAGTGTTGTCTTTCTGAGCCATTGCCAGGCTGTCACATAACAGTGCTTCCTCCTCATCCTCTCTCCACAGCTTGGTCTCATGAGGGGAGGGGGAACCTCTTAGTATGGCAATGAGCACTGTCAGGTGGTGATAGAAACCTCCTGATGCCAGGTTTCCTTCCTTCAGTGAGGCTATGTGTTTAGGGTGCAGGTTTGAAATGACAGTGGAAGGTGCCATTGCAAGGTGTCCGAATAAGCATTCACAGCTTCCTTCTGTCCTGCAAAGAGTTTGGTGTGAAATAGTGAAAAAAAAGCAGCTGCAGAGCATCTGAAGCCAGAGCAGCTGTGGACTGCAGTGTGCTTTTCAGAAAGCTCTTTCCCACACCTGTGTGGAGAATAAGATCTGCTGTGCTGAGAGTGAGTTCTGAGAGCACACAGATACAGGCAGCCAAGACAATAGGGGGAAAACTGGAAACCACTTGGATGGGAATCATGAGCCAAAAGATGAAAATCCAGGAATCACAGAATCATTGAGGTTGGAAAAGACCTCTGAGATCACATCAAGTCCAACTTTCAACCCCACACCACCATGGCCACTAAGCCATGTCCTGAAGCACCATGTCTGCATGTTATTGGAACACCTCCAGGGATGGGGACTCCACCACCTCCCTGGGCAGCCTGTGCCAATCCCTGACCACTCCTGTAGCACAGACATTTTTCCTAATATTCAACTTAAACCTCCCCTGGTGCAACTTGAGGCCATTTCTGCTCATCCTATTGCTTGTTACTTGGGGGAAGAGACCAGCCTCCACCTCAGTCCAGCCTCCTTTCAAGTAGCTGTAGAGAGCAATGAAGTCTTCCCTCAGCCTCCTCTTCTCCACACTCAACACCCCCATCTCCCTCAGCTGCTCCTCCCCAGCCCTGTTCTCCAGCCCTGTTCTCCAGACCCTTCCCTAGCTTCATTGTCCTTCTCTGGACCTGCTTCATAAGCTGCAGGAGATAGCTGAGGGAATGAGTTCAGCTCTTTTGAAAAGAACCTTCTCCTTTCCAAGCCCTGGTGGCTTTGCAATGGGACACAATGCCCAGGAGAAAGCTAAATGAATATTTGCTCAGGGGTAGTTTTTGACAGAGGCCTAACTTAGAAGTCACTGTTTTCAAATGGAGATTTGCAGGAGGATGAGAACTCTGCTACTCTGCTAGTGCAGGAAAAGTATGTAGAGAGGAGCCACTTCTTCCTTACCACCTCACAACTTTGTCTTGATTCCATTAACTAACATTTAAGCAAAGCTTTCAAAATGTATCCAGAGCATTCAGGAGGCAATCAAACTCCTGAGATGGATTATAAAGCTGTAAAGAAACTTGGGCACCACCCAGAAAAAACCAATAGCAGGCAGCTTTACATAATCCTTCAACTAAATTGCAAGATGAATGGTACCCCTGAAGTGCCTTCGGAAGAACCTTACTGAGACAGGATGGACACATCTGTGCTGGAGCAATGCTGAGGCTGATTCATCTTAAAAGAGATTTCTAGACCTAAGGCACATCCTTCTGAGCTGTCACAGAAGGCAAATCCAGTTTCAGGAAGTCTGTGCATTTATAAACTGTGCACCAAGGCTTTACATGTTGTTGTGTCCCAGCTATGGAGAATTTCTCTCAAGTACCTCTGTTTGGAAGACTCAGGGAGGAGCAAACATCCCTGAAACATCCTTGGACAACAGAGTCATCTGGCACTGTAGTGGGGAGCTCCTACCAGGTTTTTAATGTTTTGGGAGAGTCATTTTTAGATGCTTTGCAAAGATTCCTTATGCTCAGTGTAGAGATGGCAAAACTCCAGCAAGAGAAGAATGAATGAGGCTGCTGAGCTAATGGATGGCCAGACCAGGATTCACTCTGGTGTTTTAGAACTCCTGCTGCAGACATCTCTGCTCAGGACCTTCCTGCTTTGTTAGCAAAGAGATACATCTAAGCCCAGGTTTCCTCTGAGTTTAGGAGCATCTGCATCCAGATCTTTGACTCAGTGTCTTCAAGGAGAGGGCAGGTTTAGACTGGAGATGAGGAAGAAATTCTTCACAGTGAGGGTGGTGAGACACTGGAAGAGGTTGCCCAGAGGGGTGTTCAAGGCCAGGTTGGGTAAGCCCTGGAGCAACCTGGGCTAGTGGGAGGTGTCCCTGCCCATGGCAGGGGGTTGAAACTGGATGATCTTTAAGGTCCCTTCCAATTCAAATGAAACCATTCTAGGAATCTATGAATAAGAAAGAAGAACTGTCTAGAGTGAATAGAATAGGATAGAATAGGATAGAATAGAATAGAATAGAGCAGGTTTGGGCTGGAAGGGACCTTGAAAATGATCAATTTCCAGCCCCCTTGCCATGGAGACCTTCCCCTAGACCAGACAGATGTTCAGCAGAGTTCCATTTCTCCCTGTGATCTAGATTTTAGCTCAGGACTGCACAGGTCTGTTTTCAGGAGAGCTGCCTGTATTAGATACTAGGTGGCAGTAAGCACAGCACAGCTTCTGCCTGTGCCTGAGCACTGCAGGCTTTTACCCAGGATTTTGCTAGTTTGTACATTGAATGGGAGGTTAAAATTTGCTGGGTTTTGTTCAGCAGGTTCATTCATTCTCCCAGGAGAGGCAGAGCAGACAGTGACTTACTGCACCCCCCTTTTGGAAAAGCCTCTTCAACAGAAGTTCAGAACCTTGGCAGTTCCACAGCCATCAGACAGCAAAGCCCAAAAGGTGAGGTCAGATTGATTTATTTAACCACTGGGGAGGGGGGGGGTTTAACCCCTTGGCTTCTAATCTTGTTTTGTGAAGAACAGAGTGGTATAGCTGGAGTGTCTGGGAGTGCTATGAGTTAACAAATCACCTTTTTAAATTTTAAATTAGTAATGAATTCTTAAAGACATTAAGAATGGACATAAACACTTCAAGAGAAAGGCACTTTTTAATCTTGCTGCTGTGGAATCCTCCATTCACAAAATGTGTGCTCCAGACTCTCTGTGGGCTTTTCAATATTTAATAGGTGTAACTCATCCAGTATTCAAGGAAACTCCTGCACTGATTGAGTCAGTCATCAGCAAGTTTGCAGATGACACCAAGCTGGGAGAAGATGTTGGTCAGTTAGAGGGCAGAAGGGCTCTGCAGAGGGACCTCGACCGACTGGACAGATGGGCAGAGTCCAACAGGATGGCATTCAACAAGTCCAAGTGCCAGGGGCTGCACTTTGGCCACAACAACCCCAGGCAGAGCTACAGGCTGGGGTCAGAGTGGCTGAGAGCTGCCAAACAGAGAGGGACCTGAGGGTGCTGATTGACAGCTGCCTGAACATGAGCCAGCAGTGTGCCCAGAGGGCCAAGAAGGCCAAGGGCATCCTGGTCTGCATTAGGAATAGTGTGGCCAGCAGGAGCAGGGAGGTCATTGTGCCCCTGGACTCTGCACTGGTTAGGCCACACCTTGAGTCCTGTGTCCAGTTCTGGGCCCCTCAGTTTAAGAAGGACATTGAGAGACTTGAAGGTGTCCAGAGAAGGGCAGCAAGGCTGGGGAGAGGCCTTGAGCACAGCCCTGGGAGGAGAGGCTGAGGGAGCTGGGGTTGCTTAGCCTGGAGAAGAGGAGGCTCAGGGGTGACCTCATTGCCCTCCACAACTCCCTGAAGGGAGGTTGTAGCCAGGAGGGGGTTGGTCTCTTCTCCCAGGCAACCAGCACCAGAACAAGAGGACACAGTCTCAAGCTGTGCCAGGGGAAGTTTAGGCTGGAGGTGAGGAGAAAGTTCTTCACTGAGAGAGTCGTTCGTCATTGGGATGTGCTGCCCAGGGAGGTGGTGGAGTTCCCGTCCCTGGAGGTGTTCAAGAGGGGATTGGATGTGGCACTTGGTGCCATGGTCTAGTCGTGAGGTCTGTGGTGACAGGTTGGACTGGATGATCTTTGAGGTCTCTTCCAACCTTGCTGATACTGTGATGCTGTGATACTGTGATACCTTTGAACAGATCATTACTTAGGTAGAGTGATGGGGCCATTTATTTTCTCAGTGATCTCATGGCCTTACAACATTCTGTAGTTCTCATTCAGCTGGATACATACTCCTAGAATGGCTCAGGTTGGAAGGGACTTCAAAGATCATCTGCTCCAGCCTCCCCACCATGGGCAGGGATACCTCTCAACTAGACTCAGCTGACCAAGCCCTCCTCCAGCCTGGCCTTGAGTTTGGGCTCAAGGAGTTTTGGGCTCCCCAGCTCGAGAGAGAGAGAGAGCTGCTGGAGAGAGTCCAAGGGAGAGCCGTGAGGATGCATCTTCCCTGTGGAGATAGACTGAGCACCCTGGGGCTGTTTTAGTCTGGAGAAGACTGAGAGGGATCTGATCAATGCCTATCAATAGCTGAGGGTTGGGTGTCAGGTGGAGGGGGCCAAGCTCTTTTGGGTGGTGCACAATAGTAAGGCAAGGAACAACAGGTTCAAGCTTTAATGTAGAAGATTTCACCTCAACATAAGGAGAAAATTCTTTCCAGTGAGTGTGACAGAGAGGCTGCCCAAAGAGGTTGTGGAGGCTCCTTCTGTGGAGACTTTCCAACCCCCCAAGATGCATTCCTGTGCAGACTACTCTGGGTGATGCTGCTCTGGCAGGGGGGTTGGACTCAATGATCTCTTGAGGTCCCTCCCAGCCTCTAATGTACTGTGACACTGTGATTCCCCAAGTAGGAGGCATCCACAACCTCCCATGGCAGCTATTCCAGAATCTCGCCTCCCCCAGGCAGGAGCAGGAACCATTTTCTCCAAGAGGTAGATAGTGAATGATCCCTTCAACATGACATTTCAAAATAAAGTAAGAGTTTTAGGATATATTGTGATCAGAAGTGGAATTTGTCCTCTTGGAAATGAGTAGGAAGCTTGAGGAGGGCAGATTCAGACTGGTGATTGGAGAGAAATTCTTGACAGTGAGGATGGGGAGACACTGGAACAGGGAGGTTGTGGATGCCTCCTCCCCAGCGGTGTTCAAGGCCAGGTTGGATGAGGCCTTGAGCAACCTGGGCTGGTGGGAGGTGTCCTTGCCACTGGCAGTGGGTTGGAACTGGGTGATCTTTAAGGTCCTTTCCAACCCACTTTCCCTCAGAATTTCAGTCCTTGGCAAACTGGAACAGAAGGTGTGGGTTGCCCAGAGGCTTAGTTTAAGTCATTAAGCTCCCTATCCAAACAGTCAGCCTGAGCATTAACTTTTGTGGCTGTTTCTGTAGCAGAGAACTGTTCAGCACTCTTGTTTCCCTCTGCCTGATCATTATGATAGAAGCTGAAGTTAGCTTCTGGCTAGAATGGGCCAGTTTGGGTAGTTTCCTATGCTTATGTCCCATGAGGCTTAAATCAAGTTTATAAATGACGTGTGACCAATGAAGGGTTGATGGTATGGCTGTGCCTCCTTTCCTCAGCTCAGTTGTGTTTAGTTCTTTGCAATAAACTCCTGACTGTAAGGAACAAGTCTGCTTGGGGAAAAAATGTCAGTGTTCTAAAATGACCTTTCAAGCTCTAATACCCACCACTCTGGGAATAACAGTCCTCACTCTTTCCCCTAAAGATGGACTTAATTCAAGGTTCTTGCCTTGAGAAATATCCATTGGTGCACACACACAGAAACCCTAGAATGAGGGTTCATGGTTTCCTGATTTGCTAACTTCTGTCTCTAACCAAAGAAGGAGGGCTGCAGTGCTCAGACAGGGCTGCATATAACTCTTGAAACTAGAATTCGTGCAAAACAGATGGAAGAACCCACTGCAAGCAACATTTACTTGAGGAAAAGCTGGGTTATGAAAGAGAGACTGAGCATTATTGCATTGCTGAAGGGTTCCTGCATTTTGCAAGAGGACAGTTAAGATTTTCACAACCATCTGATTGGTGCCAGGCAAGCCTTCACCTGAACTGTACACATATTTGTGCCTTCATTTAGATAATAAAACTGTGGCCTGCTTTTTATGACTGCCAAGAATGAACACATCCATTTTAAGATCCCTCAGCACTTCCAATTGTCAGTACCTCAAAAATTAAGCCTTGCATTGCTTATGGCAAGAATAGTTTAGAAAGAGAAAGAAGATTTTCCCTGGAGACAACCCTGCTTTGAAATGAGACTGTTCTCTGTCCATCAAAACAGATCTGTTAGGAAGGGGTGACAGAATGTGGCTGCTTTGATGGGTTTCATAGAAAATGGGAAAAAAACCCTAAAACATTCTAAAATAAACATATTTAAGAGTGCAGTGGAAGATGTCAGGTCACAGAATGGCTGAAGTTGAAAGGGACCTGAGAGATGATCTTCTCCAACCTCCCAATGAGACTCAGCTTCTCAAGGTCTCATTCAGCCTGGCCTTGAACACTCCCAGGGAGGAGGCAGCCACAGCCTATTCCCACCACTCTCCTACTGTTCTTCCTCAGCTCCAGTCTAGCCCTGCTCTCCCTCAGCTTCAAACCATTCCCCCTTGTCCTGTTTCTAGACACTCTCAGGAGGAGTCTCTCTGCAGCTTTTCTGTAGGATCCCTTCAGCTATTGAAAGGCAGCTCTAAGGTCCCCCTGGAGCCTTCTCCAGGCTGAACACCCCCAGCTCCCTCAGACTAGCCTCATAGCAGAGGTGCTCCAGGTCTTGGTACATCTTTGTCGCCTCCTTTGGATTCTCTCCAGCATCTCTGTGTCCTTATACTGGGAACACCAGAACTGGGGAGGCAGGATTGGAGGTGAGGTCTCAGCAGAACAGAGTCAAGTGGCAGAATCTCTTCTCTTGCCCTGCTGCCCACACTCCTCTGGCTGTAGGCCAGCACACAGCTGCCTGCTGGGCTTCATGAGGGCACTGCTGGCTCCTGGGAAGCGTCTTATCAACCAAGACCCCCAAGGCTCTTTCTTCAGAGATGCTCTCAACCTGGGTTCATGCCTTCGACTGGCCTGACCCAGCTGCAGGGTCTTGCACTGTCTTGTTGAACCTCATGCAGTTGGCACTGGTCCATGTCTCAAGCCTGTCAAGATCCTTCTGGATGGATCCTTTCTCTCATGTCTCAGATGTCTATGCTTTGGCCATAGTTGTGAAGGACTTTAGGGGAAGGTGTGTGTCTCCCACCTAGGGAGAGTTCAAGAACAGAAGCTCATTTCAGACCCAGTGAGTACCTTGGCTAATTGTTACACAGCCTGTCTCCATGAAGATGTTTTTCTGTCAAAAGCTGTTGAGAAGACTTAGTGGACAATGCAGCAAATTCTTTGTGTTGTCCCACAGTGCTGCTTCACCTTTCCTCCTTGGCTTTATGCATAAACATGTTCCTGGATTTCTGTATCAGCAGTTACAGGCCACTGCACACTGAAGCAGCAGCCACTCCATGGTTGAAGAAGGTTGTCACAGAACATTTCCCTTCCCTCCTTCATTTCTACTAAATACTTTCTTTTATAAAAGGCATCACAGTTCTTTAATTAAAGGTTTGTCTTGATGGCTGCTTCCTGGTGCCTTTAGTAATTCTTCCTCCACCCCCCCAGCATGCATACCTGTGAGTGCAGCTGAAGGGTGTAATTTCCATCCACTCACTCTAAACAGGCATTCAAAGTGGGGTTCATCTCACTTCAGCTTTAAATTTAGTCAGATTTATTCTTTCTCTTATCAAGAGGGGGAGACAAACACCTCCACAATGTGACTCATTCCACTTGCTCCAGGCAGTTGTCCTAAGATGTAATCTGTCTCCATCCACAGGCTGAATCTTTTTTGGCTAATTACTCTAGAAGTCTTCTTTTCTTTTCTTATGGCTGGGATTAAGAAAGGTGAATTCTACCCTTCCATCCTTCTTTGGTTTTAGTTTGAGCATTCAAAAAAACATTTACTCTGCCTATCATTTTATGTTATGGCAACTGGCCAGGCTGGATCCATGGGCAGAGACCAGTTGTGTGGCGTTCAACAAGGCCAAGTCTGGGTCACAACAACCTCATGAAGGCTTCAGCTCTGGGGCAGGAAATTGCCCAGCAGAGAAAAACCTGGGGGTTGACAGCCAGCTGAACCTGAGCCAGTGTGTGCCCAGGTGGCCAAGAAAGATCAGCAGTAGTGTGGGCAGCAGGACCAGGGCAGGGATTGTGCCCCTGTATGCAGTCACTCCTTGACTCCTGGGTTCAGTTTTGGGGCCCTCAGTACAAGAAAGATAGTGAGGTGCTGGAGCAGATCCAGAGAAGGGCAACAAAGGTGGGAAAGGGTCTGGAGAACAGAGCTGGTGAGGAGCAGCTGAGGGACCTGGGGGTGTTTAGTGTGGAGAAGAGCAGGTTGAGGGGAGATCTTCTGGCTCTCTACAGCTCCCTGAAAGGAGGTTGCAGTCAGGTGGAGGTTGGTCTCTGCTCCCAAGGAACAAGTGACAGGATAAGAGGAAGTGGCCTCAGGTTGCACCAGTGAAGGTTTGGGTTGGACATTAGAAGAAACTTCTTCACTGAAAGGGTTCTGAAAGCCTGACAAAGGCTGCCCAGGGAGGTGGCTGAATCCCCATCCCTGGAGGTGTTTCAGAGAGGCAGCGATGTGGTGCCCAGGAGCAGGGTTCAGCACCAGTGCTGGTTAGAGAATGCTTGGATTTGGTAATCCTAAAGGGGTTTTCCAGCCCAAACCAGTCTAAGGTTCTGTTTTTATGTGTGAAATGGCAGCATCTCCCACTTTCCACGGAGTTCCTTTGCTCTAAGCTCTTACTGATAGGCCTTAAATGAGGTTCAGTTTTGCTAAGTGCTGTGCATAAATGCAACAAGGAAGAACTTCAAGATAGGACTGATTTAGTGAAAGAAGACAGAGGAGTTGCATCTGCTCAGTGGTCAGTAAAGACACAGTGATTGAATGACTTGTCCAGGATGATGAAGCAGAAGTGGAAAATTGGTCAGGATTTTTTGACTTCCATGCCAGTGCCCCAGGCTGAAGACTCCTGAGTAGATGTGAAGATTATGTGAAATAACAGCATGCATGATGCCTTCCACCCTGATTTGGACTTCCTCAGTTATTCCTGAACAAGTGAGTTTTCCCTTGAGTCCACAATGAAGTCATTGCTGAGGGGATGTGTGTCCTCTGCATAATTTGAATAGATGAATAATCAAGTGCCATAACCACACTAAAATAAAGGTTCTGCAGGACAGAGACAAGCTGCTCACTTAACTGGAACTCCACACAGACTGAGTGCTCCCTCAGTAAGTGTGCAGATGACACCAAGCTGGGTGGCTGTGTTGATCTGCTTGAGAATAGGGAAACTTTACATCAGCATCTGGACAGATCCCTTAGACTGGTGCACCAAGGCTCATTGGATGAAGTTCAACAAGGCTGAGTGCCAGGTCCTGCATCTGGGTCACAACAATCCCATGGAGAGCTGCAGACCTGGGAATGTGTGGTTGGAAAGCTGCAGCTTGGAAAGGGACCTGGGGGTGCTGGTTGATAGTGATTAAACATGACTCAGCAGTGCCCAGGTGGCCAAGAAAGCCAATGGCATCCTGGCCTGGATCAGAAACAGGGTGGGCAGCAGGGACAGGAGGTGACCATCTCCCTCTTGCTCAGCACTGGGGAGGCCATTGGTGAGGAGGGGCTGAGGGAGCTGGGGGTGTTCAGGCTGAAGAAGAGAAGGCTGAGAGAGACCTCATTGCTCTCTACAGCTCCCTGAAGGGAGGTTGGAGCAAGGAGGGGGCAGCCTCTGCTTCTTGGTGGCAAGAGACAGGAGCAGAGGAAATGGTTCCAAGGTGCAGCAGGGGAGGTTCAGGCTGGATGCTAGGAAGTATTTCCTCCCAGAGAGGGCTCTCAGCCATTGGAATGTTCTGCCCAGGGCAGTGCTGGAGTCACCATCCCTGGGGGTGTTCCAGCAGCTGTGGAACTGGCACATGGTTTGGTGTTGCGCCTGCGGTGCTGGGTGGAGGGCTGGACTAGGTGAGCTTGGAGGTTTCTTCCAACCAGATAAATTTTGTGATTCTGGGATAAAAAACACTGTGCTGCCAGTTAGTCTTGACTTTAAAGTATTGTATTTACAGCATGACTTTGTGAAGCAGCCTCTAGCAGAATAGTTCCATTGTTATGAAAATTACACTCTTTTCCCCTTGAATTTTGACATGCAGGAACCATGAAATCATGAAAATGATTCTTTTTTTCTTAAGAGAGTAAATCACAGGAGCAATCTTAAGCAAACTGGTGGGCTTCTAATAGAGCAGAATCCTACTCCCAGAGAGTTCTCAGAAAAGATTTCAATTAGATGCTAAATTAGACACCTTAAATTCAAAACTTGCCCTTGGGTCCTTAGGCACAAGAACCCAACAAGATATTACCTTGATCAGCTCCAAGGATTCAGTGTGGTACTGCACAGAGTCTGCCTGGTGAAAGGCAGCAAAATTGCAGTGTGGGTTACTTGCCTGTGAGGAAGGTTGAAGGGTAGGGAAGCTCTGTGGAGAGATCTGGAGAGGTTGGATTTATGGGCCCTGGTCAGTTGGATGAAGTTTAACAAAGTCAAGTGCCACATCCTGCACTTGGGCCACATCCACCCCACGAAGCCTCCAGGCTTGGGGATGAGTGGCTGCGAAGCTGGCTGACAGCACCTGGGCCTGTTGGTTGCCAGCTGTCTCAACAGGAGCCTGTGTTGTCAGGTGGCCAAGAAGGCAAACAGCAGGCCTGGATCAGCAATGGTGTGGCCAGGGGAGTGATTGTCCCCCTGAACTCCAGGATGAGTTTATGATTCTGTCATTCTATGATTCTGTGATCCCATAATTCTATAGTTCTGTGATTCCATGATTGCATGATTCTGTGGTTCCAGAATGCTGTGGTGGCATGATTCTGTGGTTCCAGAATGCTGTGGTGGCATGATTCTGTGGTTCCAGAATGCTGTGGTGGCATGATTCTGTGATTCCTTGATGCTGTGGTTGCATGATTCTGTGATTCCTTGATGCTGTGGTTGCATGATTCTGTGGTTCCAGAATGCTGTGGTTGCATGATTCTGTGGTTCCAGAATGCTGTGGTTGCATGATTCTGTGATTCCAGAATGCTGTGGTTGCATGATTCTGTGATTCCAGAATGCTGTGGTTGCATGATTCTGTGATTCCAGAATGCTGTGGTTGCATGATTCTGTGATTCCAGAATGCTGTGGTTGCATGATTCTGTGATTCCAGAATGATGTGGTTGCATGATTCTGTGATTCCTTGATGCTGTGGTTGCATGATTCTGTGATTCCAGAATGCTGTGGTTGCATGATTCTGTGATTCCAGAATGCTGTGGTTGCATGATTCTGTGATTCCAGAATGCTGTGGTTGCATGAATCTGTGGTTCCAGAATGCTGTGGTTGCATGATTCTGTGATTCCTTGATGCTGTGGTTGCATGATTCTGTGATTCCAGAATGATGTGGTTGCATGATTCTGTGATTCCAGAATGCTGTGGTTGCATGATTCTGTGATTCCAGAATGCTGTGGTTGCATGATTCTGTGATTCCAGAATGCTGTGGTTGCATGATTCTGTGATTCCTTGATGGTGTGGTTGCATGATTCTGTGGTTCCAGAATGCTGTGGTTGCATGATTCTGTGGTTCCAGAATGCTGTGGTTGCATGATTCTGTGATTCCAGAATGCTGTGGTTGCATGATTCTGTGATTCCTTGATGCTGTGGTTGCATGATTCTGTGATTCCAGAATGCTGTGGTTGCATGATTCTGTGATTCCTTGATGCTGTGGTTGCATGATTCTGTGGTTCCAGAATGCTGTGGTTGCATGATTCTGTGATTCCTTGATGCTGTGGTTGCATGATTCTGTGATTCCTTGATGATGTGGTTGCATGATTCTGTGATTCCAGAATGCTGTGGTTGCATGATTCTGTGATTCCTTGATGCTGTGGTTGCATGATTCTGTGATTCCAGAATGCTGTGGTTGCATGATTCTGTGATTCCAGAATGCTGTGGTTGCATGATTCTGTGATTCCAGAATGCTGTGGTTGCATGATTCTGTGATTCCTTGATGCTGTGGTTGCATGATTCTGTGATTCCAGAATGCTGTGGTTGCATGATTCTGTGATTCCAGAATGCTGTGGTTGCATGATTCTGTGATTCCTTGATGCTGTGGTTGCATGATTCTGTGATTCCTTGATGATGTGGTTGCATGATTCTGTGATTCCAGAATGCTGTGGTTGCATGATTCTGTGATTCCTTGATGCTGTGGTTGCATGATTCTGTGATTCCAGAATGCTGTGGTTGCATGATTCTGTGATTCCAGAATGCTGTGGTTGCATGATTCTGTGATTCCTTGATGCTGTGGTTGCATGATTCTGTGATTCCTTGATGGTGTGGTTTCATGATTCTGTGGTTCCAGAATGCTGTGGTTGCATGATTCTGTGATTCCTTGATGCTGTGGTTGCATGATTCTGTGATTCCAGAATGCTGTGGTTGCATGATTCTGTGATTCCTTGATGCTGTGGTTGCATGATTCTGTGATTCCAGAATGCTGTGGTTGCATGATTCTGTGATTCCAGAATGCTGTGGTTGCATGATTCTGTGATTCCAGAATGCTGTGGTTGCATGATTCTGTGATTCCTTGATGGTGTGGTTGCATGATTCTGTGGTTCCAGAATGCTGTGGTTTCATGATTCTGTGGTTCCAGAATGCTGTGGTTGCATGATTCTGTGATTCCTTGATGCTATGATTCCATGATTCTGTACTTCCATGATGTAATGATTCCATGATTCCATAATTCCTTGATGCTATGTTCTCTGATTCCTTGATGCTGTGGTGCTCTGATCCCATAGTTCCATTCCATGATGTTGTGTGTCATTTTTCCCACTGGAGGCATTTCCTTTGCTTAAACTCGGTTCTGGGAAGCAGGCTCATGAGTAGCAGATGCCTGCACACCCAAACTTTAGGTGATAGTAGCCCAGATGCTCAGGATGGCCATGTAATATGGGTGTTCAGGACTTGTCCATGTCCCACACCCTGCTGCTGCAAGTGACAGCAGTGTACCAGTTCTGTGCAAGGCAGAGTTCCAGTTTCCCTGCCTGGAGCCAAATCAGCTAATGATATTCATTGGGATGCAGGATGGTCCAAGAGGGGCACATTAGATGGCTTCTGTTAGGTCAGATTGAATAATTGAATTTATTCTTTTACTTTAAAAGAGCTTAATCAACCCAGAGTGCTGGAATCAGGGAAAAGAGTCTAATTAAATATTAATTAGAAGTTTATGGTCTGAGGTCCCTTACCATCACTTTGAGCAGGATTATTTGTGTTGTTTTGCCTCATTACAGCTGCTGGGGGATGATGTTCAGCCCTTCTGCCTCGATGAAGAGTTTGATTATGACAATGTGGCCCTGACGCCCAAGTACTCTGAAGCTGACCTGAAAGCCATTCTCCAGTTGTCTGAAGAGAAGAAACCTGGCACAGATGTCAAGCCAGCATGAGATGAAGACTTCAGTCATAGGCCTTCTGTGCAGTGCTGTTTTGAGGGGGTAAATCTGGCTCTTCATGGTACCCTTATTTAGTGTTTTGATCCTTTTGGCCAGTAAAGGACATCCTGGAGATCTTTAGGTTTGTTCTGCCAAAGTGTCTTGCAGCCTGAGGTTGTTTTCTCCTGTATCTCCTTCAAATCCTGAGGAAAACACAGAATGGGAAGATGGTCCTTGCCCAGAGTCACTTGTGAGTGACCCCTTCAGCTCTTCACCCTCTACTCTTGCCCTAATGTGACCCCATCTGGAGTATTGTGCCGAGTTCTGGGCTCTCCGGTTAAAAAAGGACAGGGATATACTAGAGAGTGTCCACTGGAGGTTATGAGTATGATGAAGGGTTGGAACATCTGACTGAGGGGAAGAGGCTGAGAGACCTGGGGCTTCTTAGGGTGGAGAAGACTGAGAGGAGATCTTAGGAATGTTTGTAAATATCTGAAGGGTGGCTGTCAAGAAGAAAGAGCCAGGCTCTTTTCAGTGGTGTCCTGTGGCAAGGGGCAATGGTACAAACTGGAACACAGAAGTTCCACATCAATGTGAGGGAAATTTCTTTAGTGTGAGGGTGCTGGAGGCCTGGAGCAGGCTGCCCAAGGAGGTTGTGGAGTCTCCTTCTCTGGAGACTTTCCAGCCCCACCTTTCCACACCCATCTGTGTGACCTGCCCTGGGTGCTCCTGCTCTGGCAGGGGGGTTGGACTGGATGATCTCTGGAGCCTTCCGACCTCTAACATTCTGTGGTCCCATGATTCTGTGATACTCATCTGTGACACAAGGGGCAGTAAGGGTCATTAAGACCATCTTCACCTTCTGGGACTGTGCTGAATGAGTGACTTCTCTCCTCCTGCACAGGCTGCAGTTCAGGCTCAGCACACTGAAGCCACCCAGTGAAGTGAGGAGAGCTGTGCTGAGGGCTCTGGCTGGCCTCAGGAGGGGAGCTCCCTGCACCACAGAGCTAAGCGCCAGCAGTAGTGAAGGGCATTCCCACTGCGGTGCGCTTGCTTGTGGTGAGGTGACAGTTAGCACAGGTGGCTGTGAAGTGCCACACGTGTCCTGGGCTCCTCGTGGAGGGAGCAACCGTCCCCCTGAACATGCAGTTCCCCCAGGTGCTAAATGTCTGCCCATCCCTTGGGAAAACAAGAGAGCTTTCTCTGGAACAGTGCCGAGCTGTAGAACATCTCACAGAATCACAGAATGGGGAGGATTGGAAGGCACCTCCTGGAGATCACTCAATTCAACCACCCTGGCAAAGCAGGACCAGGTATGGCAGGTCACACAGGAACACGTCCAGGTGGGTTTGGAAAGTCTTCAGAGATGGAAAGACCACCACCGTTGTGGACAGCCTGTTCCAAGGCTCCAGCACCCTTAAAGAAGCTCCTCCTCATCTTTAGATGGGGCTGCTTATGTTCAGGTTTGTGCCCATTACCCCTTGTCGTGTCACTGGACACCACTGAAAAAAACCTGGTCCCATCCTGACACCCAGGATTGAAGGACTGACCAACATTGATGAGATCCCCCCTCAGTCTCCTATTTCCCAGCCTAAACAGCCCAAATTCTCTCAGTCCTTTCTCACAAGAGCTATTCCAGTCCCCTCAGCATCTTTGTAGCCCTTTGCTCTACCCCCTCCAGCAAGTCCCTGTCCTTCCTGAACTGGGCAGCCCAGAACCAGACACAGCATTCCAGGTGAGGCCTCAGCAGGGCAGAGTAGAGGGGACGGAGAGCCTCCTTAGATGTCCTGGCCACACTCTTCTTGATGCACCCCAGGGTCTAGTGGCCTTGGCCGCGAAGGCACATTGCTGGCTTGTGGTCATCCTGTTGTCCACCAGGACATCTCGAAAGATGAGGAGTTGGTGAGTTTGGATGTGACACCTTGTGTTTTGCTGGCAAAATGCTGTAAGATAACATTGCAGTTGTGTGAGCTGCAAAATGCCACATGGTTAGGCTGGAGGTAGTTTTGGTGCTCGTTTGGGACATGTCTGCAAGAAGAAAAGCAGTCCTTAAAAGGTGCTCTCGTTTTGATAGGCAACTCCCCTTGCAGCGCCCCACAGCTCAAATGCTAATCAATGTCACTGCCTTATGGAAATGCAGTGACATTGGTCTCATGTACAGCATTCCCCTAAAGGGCAGATAATAAAACTTCCCCTGATTAATGATCTATAATTTGATGTGCTCTGTGTTGTCATTTTCAGTCCCTCTGTCTGCAGAAACAAAAGAATAAGCATCCCTAAATCCAACTTCATGCTGGATCTCAGGTTGTAGAAACTTTCTCTGTATCCATAGAATCATAGAGTAGAAGCATAGAATTGTTTTGGTGGGAAAAGAACTGTAAGATCATCAAGTCCAGCTGTAACCTAAGACCACCTGTTACACACCACCATGGCCATTTAGCCGTGTCTCCAAGTGCCACATCCATATAGCTTTTGCACACCCCCAGGGATGGGGACACCACCACCTCCCTGGGCAGCCTCTGCCAATCCCTGAGCACTCTTGCAGCAACCAACCTAACCCTCTCTTGGCACAACTTCAGGCCATTTCTCCCTTCTGACCTCTGATACTAGGGAGAAGAGACCAACCCCCACCTGTCTCCAGCCTCCTATCAGGGAGCTGTAGAGAGCAACAAAGTCTCCCCTCAACCTCCTCTTCTCCAGACTAAACAACTCCAGTTCCCCCACCTGCTCCTCAAAGGACTTGTTAAAGGCCCTTTTGATCTGAATATTCCCAAACTTTGGAAAGTGGATACTCCACTTTCAGAATATGTTAACCAAACATATCTCAAGCAACTGTTTCTTATCCATCTGGGGTAAAAACCTGAAAGCAGCCAGAGACCTGTCTACATAAAAAGAGCCTATGGAATGGAATAACTGTAGTAACTACACTGTAGAAACACAATCAATAAAAGGATCCTAAGGGTCATGTAAAAAATAGATTTTTCTTGAGAGTTAACCACACTAAAATACTCTGTTGACTTCATGCAGGGCTTGAGAACCTTGGAATTCCCAGCTGAAAAAGCACAGAATCATAGAATGGCTTTGTTTAGAAGGGAGCTCAGAGCTCAGCTGCTTCAACCTCCCAGGGACACCTCTCAACTAGACTCAGATGCTCAAGGCCTCATCCAGCCTGGCCTTGAACACCCCCACGGAGGAGGCAGCCACAACCTCCCTGGGCAGCCTGTGCCAGAGTCTCACTACCCTCACACTCAAGAACTCCTCAGTTCCAGTCTAACCCTGCTCTGCCTCAGCTTCAAACTATTCCCCCTTGGCCTGGCTCCAGACACCCTCAGCAAAAGCCTCTCTGCATCCTTCCTGCAGGATCCTGTCAGGTCCTGTCAGGGAGCTCTAAGGTCCCCCTGGAGCCTTTTCCTTTCCAGGCTGAACACCCCCAGCTCCCTCAGCCTGTCCTCATGGCAGAGGTGTTCCACCCCCTGGATCATCCTTTTGGCCTCCACTGGACTCTCTCCAACAGCTCTGTGTCCATTTGTCATTCACATGGATTTCCAATGCGGTTTTGTCTGAAGCCATTAAAACAAGATGAAAGAATGTGTGGGATTCTTCTGTGCATGTTGTGGCAGAGCTGACACCTTACATGAAGGCATTAGCCTCACTGTGTTGTGTCACAACAGTTGGTTTTGTGGTGGCTGTTGTGGTTGAGTGCTCTGGTGGCACAGTTTCTGAAGTGCAGGTGTGTGCTCGTAGCGAGTAAGCCCTGGGGTGCAGCTGTTTTATTGAATGCATCTGCTTTGTTGTCCAGAGGTGTAAAACTTTGGGGCATGCAGTGCCATGAGTGTCAGTGTAAGAAAGGGCACAGTGTCATGTGCTATTAGGAAGAAATTAGTTCCAGTAATGGTGGTGAGACACTGCTTCCTCCTTTTCAAGGCCAGGCTGAATGAGGCTTTGAGCAACCTGGGCTGGTGGAAGGTGTCCCTGCCCATGGCAGGGGGTTGGAACTGGATGATCTTTCAGGTCCTTTCCAACCCAAACCATCCTGTGATGCTCTGTTTCTATGATTTCTAATGTTGACTTTGCTCCTCAGAAAAAATAACTAGTGGACAGATCTCGGATTTAATTGGAAGTGCTGGTTCTGCCATTCAGATCTGCTGCAGATTGCACATTTGTTCTTTGAGAAAGAATCATAGAATGATAGAATGGCTCAGGGTGGAAGGGAATCAGAGCTCATCTGCTCCAACCTCCCCACCGTGTCCAGGGACACCTCTCAACTAGAATCAGCTGCTCAAGGCCTCAACCAACTTGGCCTTGAACACCCCCAGGCAGGAGGCAGCCACAGCCTCCCTGGGCAGCCTGTTCCAGAATCTCACCACCCTCACACTCAAGAATTTCTTCCTCATCTCCAGTCTAACCCTGCTCTGCCTCAGCTTCAAACCATTCCCCCTTGTCCTGTCTCCAGACACCCTGATGAAAAGTCCCTCTGCAGCCTTCCTGCAGGATCCCTTCAGGTACTGGCAGGCAGCTCTGAGGTCCCGCTGGAGCCTTCTCCCCTCCAGGCTGCACAGCCCCAGCTCCCTCAGCCTGTCCTCATAGCAGATGTGCTCCAGCCCTTGGATCATCTCTGTGGCCTCCTCTGGACTCTCCAGCAGCTCTGTGTCCTTCTGCTGGGGACACAGCAGAGCAGAGTCAAGAGGCAGAATCCCCTCTCCTGCCCTGCTGACCACACTCCTCTGGCTGCAGCCAGCACCCAGCTGCCTGCTGGGCTGCATGAGAGCACTGCTGGCTCCTGGAGAGCTGCTCAGCAACCAACATCCCCAAGTCTCTTTCTCCAGGGCTGCCCTCACCCCACTCTGCACCCAAGCTGGGTTTGTTCCTGGGCTCCTGTATCTGTGTAGTTGGGCTCTTGCATAGTGCTTCTAGTTCTCAAAGCTATTTCCAGGGAGCTGCAGTTTACCAAGGGGCTCCCTGGAGGAGCTGATAATTGTTATTAAATTTTATTTATTTCCTGTTTCATCAGGTGCCTTCTGCCTCATCAATGACTAAACTGATTTCCTCTCATTGGTTTCACTAAGTGTTCAGCTTTGCTTTTCAGCTCACCTTCCCTAACCTTTCTGTTCTGGAGGGAGTTTTGTTTCTGGTGTCAAACACCAAGGAAACAAAAATGTGTTTTTTTCCTTCAGACCACCCTCATCTGCTTAGCGTTCAGCAAGCTGTCTGCTGATGCATTCAGCAGGCGAGGAGACTGATTGCTACCTCACTGGGAAGTTTCTCAGATTCAAATGTTAATTGTGTTAAGCAGTCTGCAGTTATCTGTGGCCTGACTCTGGGTTTGTTTGGTTTGTTTGGGTTTTTTTTGATGTCTGATGCAATCTTTCAGAAAAAGGGGAGGGGGGAAAAAAAGTACTTTGCTGGCCTAGTTTCAGGTAACTCCAAACGTTCAAGTAGGCCAATTAGACACAACTAAACATAAAAAGGACAACAACTTTTGAACAACTTTTGTAAAGCTTCATTTGAATCCTAATGGGGGGGGGTGGAATGATAGAAAATTAATTCACTTTCCACATGAACAAACAACTTCTATTGCTGAGCTTCCCTTGCTTCTGTTCTTGATTCTGTTTGGAAGCAAATTGCCTTGATTATACCTCTGATGGGAAGGAAAGCCTTTTAATTCATTGTATATGTGCTATAGAAGTGCCAAATTGTCTCCTGGAGCAACGGAGTGGGCCTGCAGCTCGTGCTGCCCTCTTGTCAATGGATATTGCTCACTTGGTGACTCACGCTCCTGCTGCACTTGTCACCCCTTCACCAGAGACCACGCTGCAGGAAAGCTCTCCTAGGGCCTCCTAGTGAGAGGGGAGAGGCTGAATGGAGTAAACTAAGAGCCAGCTTCAATGAAGCATCTGAAATGTGTCCTCCTGTCAAAGAATATTCAGTATCACCAAGGTTGGAAGAGACCTCAAAGATCATCGAGTCCAACCTGTCACCACAGACCCCATGACTAGAGTAGGGAGGACAATAGTGCCCACTGCAGGCTTGAACTCACAAGCTTCCCATTAAGGGTCTTATGTGCTACCAACTGAGCCACACCACAGGATTAAGGATTATTGGAGAACTCCCAGCAAAACTTCACAGCCGAGCACAGGCTCTAAGCCTGCTTTGGGAATATTCAGGCTTCACATCTCTTTTTTGATGGTTCTGGATCCTTATCCCAGAAGAATTCCATTTGTTGTTTGGTGAGAATAGGATTTTTGAATAACACTTTTCATTGGGAAGTTGTAAAGGTAACAGGTGGAGCCTGTTTAAGAAACTTATTTGTAAAGTTCCCTGGGTACCAACCCTCATGAACCAAGGGGCCCAGGAGGGTTGGAGCTGCTTCAAACAGGAGCTCTGGAAGGCACAGGAGCTGGCAGTGCCCATGTGCCGAAAGATGAGCTGAGGGGAAGGCTGTGGGCCTGGATGAGCAAGCAGCTCCTGGAGGACTGAAGGGGAAAGAAGAGGCTGTATCACCTTTGGGAGGAGGGGAAGGCTTCTCCAGGTGTGTTTAAGGAAGTGGTTAGATTGTGTAGGAATAAAATTAGAGAGGCAAAGGCCCAGCTGGAACTGAAGCTGAACACCTCTGTGAGAGACAACAAAAAGCACTTACAAATACATTAACACTAAAGAGAAGGGCAAGAAGAACCTCCACTCCTTACTGGAGCTGGAGGGGAACATGGTGACTGAAGACAAGGAACAGGCTGAGGTCCTGAACACCTTCTTTGCCTCAATGTTTAACAGCAGGGCAGGAGCTCAGCACCAGTGGCCTCCTGAGCTGGGGATGGGGTCAGGGAGCAGTGAGGAATTAGTTGGGGACCTGCTGAGCCACTTGGACACTCACAAGTCCATGGGACTGGATGGGATCCATCCTAGGGTGCTGAGAGAGCTGGCAGATAAGCTGCCAAGCTGCTCTCCATCATTTTCCTCCAGTCCTGGCTCACTGCAGAGGTCTCAGATGACTGAAACTGGCCATGGTGGTTCCCATCCACAAGCAGGGTCAGATGGAGGAACCTGGAAACTCCAGGCCTGGCAGCCTGACCTCAGTGCCAGGGAAAGTGATGGAGCAGATTATCCTGGGGGCAATAACTGCACCTGAAGGATGGCCAAGGGCTCAGGTCCAGCCAGCAGGGATTTAGGAAGGGCAGGTCCTGCCTCTCCAACCTGATCTCCTCCTATGATCAGGTGACTGCCTGGTGGATGTGGGGCAGGCTGTGGATGTGGTCTGCCTGGACTCCAGCAAGGCCTTTGACACTGTCCCCCACAGCAAACTCCTGGCCAAGCTGTCAGCCCCTGGCTTGGACAGCAGCTCTCTGAGCTGGGTTAGGAACTGGCTGGAGGCTGAGCCCAGAGAGTGGTGGTGAATGGTGCCACAGCCAGCTGGCAGCCAGGCACCAGTGGTGTGCCCCAGGGATCAGTGCTGGGCCCCATCCTCTTTAACATCTTCATTGATGATCTGGATGAGGGGGTTGAGTCAGTCATCAGCAAGTTTGCAGATGACACCAAGCTGGGAGCAGATGTTGGTCAGTTAGAGGGCAGAAGGGCTCTGCAGAGGGACCTTGACCGACTGGACAGATGGGCAGAGGCCAACAGGATGGCATTCAACAAGTCCAAGTGCCAGGGGCTGCACTTTGGCCACAGCAGCCCCATGCAGTGCTACAGGCTGGAGTCAGAGTGGCTGAGCACTGCCAAACAGAGAGGGACCTGGGGGTGCTGATTGACAGCTGCCTGAACATGAGCCAGCAGTGTGCCCAGGTGGCCAAGAGGGCCAATGGCATCCTGGCCTGTATTAGGAATAGTGTGGCCAGCAGGAGCCTGTACTCTGCATTGGTTAGGCCACACCTTGAGTCCTGTGTCCAGTTCTGGGCCCCTCAGTTTAAGAAGGACATTGAGAGACTTGAAGGTGTCCAGAGAAGGGCAACAAGGCTGGGGAGGGGTCTGGAGCACAGCCCTGTGAGGAGAGGCTGAGGGAGCTGGGGTTGCTTAGCCTGGAGGAGAGGAGGCTCAGGGGAGACCTCATTGCTCTCTATAACTACCTGAAAGATGGTTGTAGCCAGGTGGGGGTTGGTCTCTTCTCCCAGGCAGCCAGCACCAGAACAAGGGGACACAGTCTCAAGCTGTGCCAGGGGAGGTTTAGACTCGCAGTGAGGAGAAAGTTTTTCACTGAGAGAGTCGTTCACCATTGGGATGTGCTGCCCAGGGAGGTGGTGGAGTCCCCATCCCTGGAGGTGTTCAAGAGGGGATTGGATGTGGCACTTGGTGCCATGGTCTAGTTGTGAGGTCTGTGGTGACAGGTTGGACTGGATGATCCTCGAGGTCTCTTCCAACCTTAGTGATACTGTGATACTGTGATACTTGATCTGCTTGAGGGAAGGAAAGGCTCTACAGAGATACCTTGATGGACCAGGGCCAAGGCCAATTCATGTGATTCAAAAAGGCCTACACTTGGATCACAACAATTCCAGGAATGCTTCAGGCTTGGGACACAGTGGCAGGAAACTGCTCAAGAGAAAGATCTACTGGTGTTGAAATGAGCCAGTGGATGCCCAGGTGGCTAAGAAGGCAAGCAGCATCCTGGCCTGGGTCGAGAACTCTGTGACCAGCAGGACCAAGGGAGTGATTGTCCTCCTGGGTTTAGCACTGGTGAGTGGCTGCAGCATCTTCAGAGGAGGGCAACAGATCTGGGGAAGGGTCTGGAGAGCAGGGGCTGGTGAGGAGCAGCTGAGGGACCTGGGGTTACTCTGGAGGAAAGGAGCAGGCAGCCTTTCTTGCCCTCTACATCTCCCCCAAAGGAGGTTGGAGCCAGGTGGGGATTGGTCTCTCCTCCCTAGTAACAAGTGATGGGAGGAGAGGGAATGGCCTCAAGTTGCAGCAGGGGAGGTTGAAGTTGGATATAAGAAGAAACTTTTTCACTGAAGTAATTCTCAAAGCCTGGCACAGGCTGCCCAGGGAGGTGGTTGAATCCCCATTCCTGAAGGTGTTTCAGAGAGGGAGAGATGTGGTGCTGAGGGACATGGGTTAGCACC
Organism: Dryobates pubescens; assembly: GCF_014839835.1. NCBI lineage: Eukaryota > Metazoa > Chordata > Aves > Piciformes > Picidae > Dryobates > Dryobates pubescens. Next base: position 6,807,770 of record NC_071648.1, on the reverse strand, counting down.
AGCCTTGGTGCAGGTAGAGAATGGTTGGACTGGATGAGCTGAAAGGGCTTTTGTAACTGAAACAATTCACTGATTCTGTGACTGTGTGATTACTGTCAAGAGGGATTTCACATTAAAAAAGCCTTTTCCCTTTTTTGTTATTTCAGTTTGGCTTTCCTAGCATCACAGACACCACATATTTTGGTGCTTTTTTAGTGCTCCCAAGTGAAAAATAGCAAAAATATTTAATGTATTTGCACTTCTGTATTTTGGTTTTGTTTTTAACCTTTAGCCTTCTTCATCAAGAGGAAAAAGAACCCCACATTCTCATCTTGTTGAAAGGCAAAGATAGGAAACCTTGTTAGTTCTGGGATCAGCATCACAGTCATCCAAGACCTGACCCTTCTGAGAGACAGAAGAGTGTGTCAAGAATGATTGAATTTGGAGAGTGCATAAATGGTTGGATCCCAAATGTGTTTTCCAACACAAGCAATTCAATGTTACTGTGATTCTACAATGCCCCATGAAGGCAGTCATGGATGGCTAATCATTTGTGATGAAGAGGTTATTAAATTTATTAATATGAAATATTAATTATTAAATTATTATTTTATTATCAAAATTATTAATAACCAATGAATCACTAATTTATATACAAGTTCTAGTGCACGTTCATGAAATACTTTCCATAAGTGGCTTAGTATTATAATTAGAACTCAATTCAACTGTCTACAGAATTCTTTCTGTATTTATATAATGAAGGGTGCAGTTCTGCCACTTGGCCACTGGATGGCGACTCAACGGAGCTGGCTATATACAGCACTATTACAATGTTTCTGTGAGTCAGAGATTGCTCTGCTAGATGCAGATACTTTGAACTGAGAGTTAGTGGATGGAAAGCGCGTGGGAGATACTTCGCAGCTGTTTGTGGCAAGGTGGAGTTCCAGCAGACTACCGTCACTGGTCTGGGTCCTAGCCGGGTCTGGACAGCGGCGCTGTGTGGCTGTCTCCTCTCTCTGCAGCAGTGGAGTGGAACGATGGAACCTGCGCTTAGTTCGGAAGCACGGTTCCCTTCAGGACGCGGCCGGCTCCCTCCAGACGATAGGGAGCGGTCCTGGTGTGGTCGGCCCGTGGGGTCAGCAGGACTGGTAGGGCTGGTCCAGGACGTGGTGAGCCCTTGGAGTCGGCTCGCATGGCAGGGCAGGGCAATGGTTCCCGATAGGCGGGCTCGGAGGTTTCTAATCGGGCATGACAGCAGGCAGGGCGGACCCGGCTGTGATGGGCTCCAGGGCTGGTGTGGAGCGGCCCCGGGAAGGAGTGTGGCTCATGAGCGGCGACTTCGCCTTTACTTGACTTAAAGGGACAGCAGGACTCTCAGAGAGGTCCCGGATTGCACGTACAGTGCTCTAGGTCTTCCCTGAGGTTTACAGGGCTCAGAGCGGCACAGGTGGCAGCTCCTCTCCCGCAATAGCGGGGACTAGGCAGATATGTTGACTTGGTCTTGGTCAAGTCCCTTCTCCCCGGCAGCTGGACAGCTCTTACCTTTGGGCGTCCAGTCCTCAGAAGGCACGGTGGGCTCTCCCGGTCGGTGTGACTGGCTCGACGCTGGGCTTCTCGGGCTCAGCGAAGCTCCTCCCTCTGGAGATCGTTCTCAGGTCTGCTTCTCACAATGCAGAGGCTTTCAGTACGTGCGCATGTATGAGTGAGGATAGCCACGATGAGCTCAATGGCAGAGGCTATAGCGTTGTCCTCTTGAGCAAGTAGAGAGACAAAGCGAAAAAGGGGGCCACTTGTTTAGCATCTGGGGTGATACTTATAGATTCCTCGAGGCTGGGTTTGACCAATGGGCACTCTCATAGACAACTGGCTTCAGCCTATGGGAACACTGAAGCTAGAATTATGCCATACTTGGTGTTTGCACCAGCACTGCATGCGCTGGGTGCGTGCTGGCCTGGCTAATGCCTTGGCTTTTGTCTTCCTCCTGAAGGAGGGGGACCTTGCCCACATGCTGGGACAAGATCCAATATCTGGGCATAATGTGCCTTCACCACAGATGCTCTTGGTGAAGAAATTCAGAAGCCCTTTCAGGCATACTAGAGGAGCACTGCTGCAGCAGGAAAGTATCACAGTATAACCAAGGTTGGAAGAGACCTCGAGGATCATCCAGTCCAACCTGTCACCACAAACCCCATGACTAAACCGTGGCACTAAGTGCCATGTCCAATCCCCTCTTGAACACCTCCAGGGATGGGGACTCCACCACCTCCCTGGGCAGCACATCCCAATGATGAACGACTCATTCAGTGAAGAACTTTCTCCTTACCTCCAGCCTAAACTTCCCCTGGCACAGCTTGAGACTGTGTCCTCTTGTTCTGGTGCTGGTTGCCTGGGAGAAGAGACCAACCCCCACCTGGCTACAACCATCTTTCAAGTACTTGTAGAGGGCAATGAGGTCACCCCTGAGCCTCCTCTTCTCCAGGCTAAACAACCCCAGCTCCCTCAGCCTCTCCTCAAAGGGCTGTACTCAAGGCCTCTCCCCAGCCTTGTTGCCCTTCTCTGGACACCTTCAAGTGTCTCGATGTCCTTCTTAAACTGAGGGGCCCAGAACTAGACACAGGACTCAAGGTATGGCCTAACCAATGCAGAGTACAGGGCAGAATGACCTCCCTGCTCCTGCTGGCCACACTGTTCCTGATGCAGGCCAGGATGCCGTTGGCCTTCTTGGCCATCTGGGCACACTGCTGGCTCATGTTTAGGTGACTGTCAATCAGCACCCCCCAGGTCCCTCTCTGTTTGGCAGCTCTCAGCCACTCTGACCCCAGCCTGTAGCTCTGCATGGGGTTGTTGTGGCCAAAGTGCAGCCGCTGGCACTTGGATTTGTTGAATGCCATCCTGTTGGCCTCTGTCCATCTGTCCAGTCGGTTGAGGTCCCTCTGCAGAGCCCTTCTGCCCTCTAACTGACCAACATCTGCTCCCAGCTTGGTGTCAGCTGCAAACTTGCTGATAACTGACTCAACCCCCTCATCCAGATGATCAATATAGAATACATAGAGTAAACCAGGTTGGAAGAGACCTTCAAGATCATCACATCCAACCCATCAACCAATCCAACACCACCTAATCAACTAACCCATGGCACCAAGCACCCCATCAAGTCTTCTCCTGAAAACCTCCAGTGATGGCGACTCCACCACCTCCCCAGGCAGCCCATTCCAGTGGGCAATCACTCTCTCTGTATAGAACTTTCTCCTAACATCCAGCCTGAACCTCCCCTGGCGCAGCCTGAGACTGTGTCCTCTTGTTCTGGTGCTGGGTGCCTGGGAGAAGAGACCAACTCCCTCCTGGCTACAACCATCTTTCAGGTAGTTGTAGAGGGCAATGAGGTCACCCCTGAGCCTCCTCTTCTCCAGGCTAAGCAACCCCAGCTCCCTCAGCCTCTCCTCACAGGGCTGTGTTCCAAACCCCTCACCAACCTTGTTGCTCTTCTCTGGACACCTTCCAGCAAGTCAACCTCCTGCCTAACCTGAGGAGCCCAGAACCGGACACAGTACTCGAGGTGCGGCCTAACCAGTGCAGTGTACAGGGGCAGAATGACCTCCCTGCTCCTGCTGGCCACACTGTTCCTGATGCAGGCCAGGATGCCATTGGCCCTCCTGGCTGCCTGGGCACACTGCAGGCTCATGTTCAGCCTACCATCCACCAACACCCCCAGGTCCCTTTCCACCTGGCTGCTCTCAGCCACTCTGACCCCAGCCTGTAGCTCTGCATGGGGTTGTTGTGGCCAATGTGCAGAACCCGGCACTTGGATGTGTTAAATCTCATGCCGTTGGACTCTGCCCATCTGCCCAGCCTGTCGAGGTCCCTCTGCAGAGCCTCTCTACCCTCCAGCAGATCAACTCCTGCCCCCAGCTTGGTGTTGTCAGCAAATTTACTGATGATGGACTCAATGCCCTCGTCCAGATCATCAGTAAAGATATTGAACAGGATGGGGCCCTGTGGTAGGTTGAGAGAGGGCTTAGCTCTCCCTCCTCCACAGAGTAAGAAACCACAGCTAACTCAGTCGAAGAGCAAGCTATATATTTACAAGCATATATGGCAAGCAGGTTATATATAACACAATATATACAGGTATTTGCAATATATACACAGAAATACACAGCAAAGAGAAATAACACAACAAAAATCCCTCCCTCAGGGAGGGATCCCCTCTTTGGAACCCCCTCTCTCCCCCCCCTACCTCCCTTTTTCCCCAAAAAGGGGTTCGAGAGAGAGAAAGGCAAGTTACTAAGGAAAAGAGTTGTTAGCAAGCTTCAAAAGCCCATGCAGGATTAGTGTTTGCTTATCTGAAGGCCAACTCCAGCAGTTCGCAGAAGAAGCAGGCAGGGAGAACAGGCTGATCACCCAAACTCCCCCAACTCCCCAAACCGAACTGAGGAAAAAAAAATTCCAACTGCCCCACAGCTTACAGCTGCATTTTTGTCTATCCACCAATGAAATTCGATTAGAATGTCAGAATGTTTTGGTTCTAGTACCGAAAACATTTAGCCAGTGTCTCAGCACTGCTTGTCCTTAAAGGCACAGTGTCAAACGGTCACAGGCCCAGCACTGATCCCTGGGGCATACCACTGGTGCCTGGCTGCCAGCTGGCTGTGGCACCATTCACCACCACTCTCTGGGCTCAGCCTCCAGCCAGTTCCTAACCCAGCTCAGAGTGCTGCTGTCCAAGCCATGGGCTGACAGCTTAGACAGCAATTTGCTGTGGGGAACAGTGTCAAAGGCCTTGCTGAAGTCCAGGTTGACCACATCCACAGCCTCCCCACATCCACCAGGCAGTCACCTGGGCATAGAAGGAGATCAGGTTGGAGAGGCAGGACCTGCCCTTCCTAAATCCATGCTGGCTGGGCCTGAGCCCTTGGCCATCCTTCAGGTGCAGTTATTGCACCAGGATAATCTGCTCCATCACTTTCCCTGGCATTGAGGTCAGGCTGACTGGCCTGGAAAGTCATAGCTTTCCCTCAGCTATGAGGTCATCTTTTAAGCCTCAGGTTAGTTAAAAGGACTTTTAAACCTGGATGTCACTTTTGGAGAACTTGGAAGCACCAGAGGAGAAGGACTTGGTCTTAGATCCTAGCTTCTGCACTATGCAGGTTTGGAGTGAAGGATAAAGAAAATGTTACTTATCAGCAGGGTCCTAGTTGGTCTGCTTTTTCTGTTTTGTGCTAAGGAAACCTGAGGAACTTCACCAGAGATGTTAGGAAGCTGGGCTGGTTTGGCATAGACACTCAGATCTTCAAAAGGACAGAGAGAGGAGCCAGGAGGAGCTTATTCTGTGAGGTGCTTCAGCCTCAGCAAGATGCAGAGCAGCTTGGTGGAGCTGCTGCTACCATGACTGAACCAGAGGCTCATGTCTACTGACCTCCAGGTGAGCACCCTGGGGTACTGAAGCATGGCTGAAGTAGAGCAACAAAGCTGCTGAAAGGTCCTGAGAGTAAGTCCTGTGAGGAGCAACTGAGGGAACTGGGGTTGTTTAGCCTGGAGAAAAGGAGGCTGAGGGGAGGACCTTCTAGCTCTCTACGAGACTCTGAAAGGAGGTTGGAGCTACGTGGAGGTTGGTTTCTTCTCCCAAGGAAGAAGCAATAGGATGGGAGGAAATGGCCTCAAGTTGCACCAGGGGAGGTTTAGGTTGAATATTAGAAACTATTTCATCCCTAGAAGGGCTGTCAAGGCCTGGCCTAGGCCCACCCTCAGGACTGGCAACCTGATAAAGGCTGCTGTTTCCTGGCCTGCTGGCAAGACAAAGAAGGGAGCCTCTCCTTAGAAATTCTGTAGTGTTCATTTGTGTGTCAAAGCAAAGCCCTGGCTCTTGTACCTGCTGACTATTGTTGCTTTGGGTCTTTTTGCAGCTCTCAGACTTTTGTGGTGCATCCAAGAGGTCACCTTGTAAACATCAAATAAGGTGTCCTCAAATGCTGAACCTCTGAGATGCCGGAAGAAGAGAAGATGGTGGCAAAGAATCAGCAAATCCACCTGCATTCTGCAGAGAAACAGCTCCAGAGCAATTGCAGGTGAAGGAATCTTGCCTCTCAAGTTGGGACTATATGAATCACAGAATCACTGAAACATTCAGGTTGGCAAAGAGCCTCAGGATCAACAAATTCAACCCAGAACCCTACTCTACAAGGCTCACCCCTAAACCATAGCCCAAGCACCACATCCAAACCACCTTGAAACACAGCCAGGCTTGGGGACTCCACTGCCTCCCTGGGCAGCTGTGGTGGTGAGAGAAAGTTCAGTTCTCCCCCACACACAAAGAAACCACGGCTAACTCAGTCGGAGAAGCGGAGATGAATTAAAGCTGTATTTGCCAGCAGGATGAAATGCAGATGGATATATACACAATATACACTATTTACAACATGTACAGAAATATACAGCAAAGAACGGAATACAGAACAAAACTCCCTCCTCCAGCCAGGAGGGTACAGGGGGGGCCCTGTACCTCCTCTCTCCCCCTACCTCCCTTTTTTCCCAAAAAGGGTTAGAGAGAGAGAAAAGGTAATTATTAAGGAGGAAATTCTGTTAGCTCAAAGCGTGTACAAGAATTACTCTTACCTGTTAGTTCAAGGTTAACTCCGTCCAGCAGCTGTTGCTCAGAGAGAGACAGAAGCAGACAGGCTGAAAAGACAGACAGAACAGAACTGACTGAGACTCAAACAGAACTAAAACTTAAAGTTGCATTCTAGCAATCTACCAATGAAATTTGTTTAGAATATCATGTTTTTCATTGTCTTCACCAAAACATTCAGCCAGAGTGTTCCAGCAACTGTCTCTTTCTCAAAGGCACAGCCTAAAACAGTCACAGCAGCATATTCCAATCCCTGACCACCCTTGCCATTCTCCCTACTGTCCACTCTAAACCTACCCAGTCACAGCTTGAGGCCATTCCCTCTTGTTCTGTCACTAATGACCTGGGAGAAGAGACCAGCACCAAGCTCTTCACAACCTCCTTGCAGGGAGCTGTAGACAGCCAGGAGGTCTCCCCTCAGCCTCCTCTGTTTCACATTAACCATCCCCAGCTCCTTCAGTCTCTCTCCATCAGATTTAATCTCCAGGCCCTCCCCAGCTTCCTTGCCCTCCTCTGCACTGGCTCCAGCACTTCCACATCTCTATTACATTGAACTACCCCAAACTGGCCACAACAGTTGAGGTGTGGCCTCCCCAGAGATGAGTACAAAGTTCTGTTGAGCCCTCCTGAACAGCCTTGCTAAATCCAGTCTGACTCCTCAAAGAGCTCCAGTGTAAACCTCCACCCACCACCCCTTTCCTTCTTGTGGTAGGTTGAGAGACCAATCGTCCCACCATGGGCAAAAGAAAGACTCAGACAAACAGATTGCAAAAATGGTGGAAAGTTTAAATGGAAAAACAATGAACGTTTTACAGAGAACCACAGGCACCATGACAAAGAGAGAGAGATCCCAAAACATGCCCAAGAACATCCCACCCCCACCTGGGGGTACACCCAAAACCCCCAGAGCTCTTTCTCCACCCCCCAACCTGGCCTTGGGCCTGGGCAGGCCCAAGAGGGGCGGCTCACCCCATTACCTAGGCAGCGGTGAGGAAAGAAAGAGAAAGAGAAGACCCCTCACTGATGTTTTATAGGGGAGCAGGGCATTATGGGATGAAATTCCTGGCTTCCTGTGCCCACCCACTGGGCTGAATCCTTTTGGGACATCCCAGGTGTGGCTTGTGCAGTGGCATCAAGGGCAGGCCCCCCAGCCTGAACCACCACACGCCACCCCTTATTTCATCCATAATCTCTGCACCCAAAACATATCATCAAATTAGAACTCTTCTGATTGTTATAGAGTTTTATTAAACAAAATACATCACCGAATAGAAAATTTTGACAATTTATTAAGTAGCAAGGCAGGAGCAAACACAGCGCTGGACGACAGGGGAGTCTCCGCTCCGCAACTGCCGCACTTACGTCGAGTTCCCGTCCCCCTTTATAACCTTTCTCCTCTTGATTGACGCCCTCCTTCTCGAAACTTCGTGGCTCTACTCTGCGCATGTGTATTCAGTCTCTTCTAGGTCTCCCCTGCCTCCTGTTGGTGAAGATCGGCAGTCCTCCTCAGCTGTTCCCCAGATGACAGCCTTGGTCCCGCCCCGTGGGCAGGCCCATGCACACAGAGCAAGGTTTTATGGACAAAACTAATCAGATGGACAAAACCAATCAGGATGTACATCCCACTCTATCACAATTCCCCCTCTGCCTTCATCCTGATTTGTTTTGTCTATTATATAACTCCAATAGCCTCATAAAATGGTGGCCTAATATAATAACATAACCAGCACCCTTCAAACCAGGGCACATTTAACATCTGATTACAATGGTCAGTATTAGTCATAACCAAAACCACTTGTAAGGACTATAAGGGTCTACAACATCAAAAATCCACTCCATGGTCCTGCTTTAAATGATTATTAGGGGTTCTTGATCTCCACTATTTTCTACTCCTCTGCCTCACTCATCGACTCGGGTGCCTCGAGCCACGAGGGGTGTCATCTTCTCGGCAGCAAGAGTATTCTTCAGGAGTCCCCAGAATAACTGTCTCTGTTATTTGTTACAGAGGTTTGAGGATTATGGAGGGATTTTCTGGTTATGTCACCCTTTGCCCTTTACAAAATATTAGATTTCAATGTTTTAACAAATACAGATGGGATTTGACTCAGGTCAGTTCTTTTTCTTATGTATAGTAAGCCGCAAGTCCCCTGCTCCTCGGGTTACTTGCCACTCTGGTCCTGAATCAAAGGCTTCCTTTTGGTCTGGTCCCCGCACTGGTCCTTTAATTCTGCTAGCATGTGTCCATCCCTTACAAGGTAAGGTCCCTCCCATCGTGGAGCTAGGGTAGTTTCTTTCCAAGTCTTAATCAGTATCCAATCTCCTGGTTGGATGCGGTGCATTTTAGGTCCAATGGGGCCCTTTGTGCCAAAGCCCTTTTCTTCCACAATTGTTCTCTATACCTCATCAAATTTGTTATATAAATGTTTAAGTCTTGTTATTTTAGTACTGGATGATAGGTAGGGCATTCCATACAGCATTTCAAAAGGGGAAAGTCCCAGATCAGTTCTAGGCTGTGTTCTAATATTCAACAGGGCCAGAGGCAGACACTTTAGCCATGACAATTTGGTTTCCATCCCCATTCATTCTCTCTACTCGTCCCGAACTCTGTGGGTGCCATGGGGTATGGCGATACCATCGAATTCCCAAAGCAGCCATAGTTTCCGTACACAAAATGCAGACCTCTGTCTGAATCAATAGATTCCACCACACCATACCGGGGACTTGTATCGCCCGCTCTTTGGTAGTTCAGTGAAATCTACCTGTATCTTTTTGCTGCTGGCCGCCCTCCCTTCAGGGGTTGTCTAAGGCCAGCCTTATTAACCTTCAGACAGGTGATACATCCCCGTACTATTTGTTTTGCCAGATCATCCGCCCCAAAACACATATATTTTATAGTAAATTGATCAACAAGTGCCTGCGACCCCCAATGAGTTGTGCTGTGTATCTTCCTCATAATATCCATAGCAACTGGTTTGGGTAAAACTATCCTGTCACTACCCAGAAGCTTCCATTCCCCTTTTAGGTTTTCTTGTAAACCCATTTTAAAACTGTACAATTTCCATGGAGGAGGTTCCTCTGTCTCTGGGGGCCAATCCTCATATCCTGGATCCTTGCATACACAGTCTACAACATCTCCCGCAGTTCCCGCACCTTATTCCCTGCTGTAAGTGTAGAGTTCAGCAATTCCCGATGTATTAGGCCCTTTCCTTGTGACTTTATCAATCCTCTTTCCTCCCAAATCTTTATGTTCACACAGAAAGAGGTCTTCTAATTACTGGGAATGCACCCGATAGGGAACCAACTTCCACTTTACACTGATGATGTCAGAGGGAAATATTCTGCTGCTGTTACAGAAAAGGTTAAGGCATGCCACTATCAAGCTAGGGCGGTTACCTCCAAAGATAATTTGGGGGAGTCAAGCAATATTTCTCCCTGCCCAATGCTGGGTTAGTACCCCATACGCAGTTCCGTCTTCTATATTTACAAACAAGTAAAAGGGTCTCTTTGTATCCGGTAAGCTCAATACCGGTGCATTGACCAAATCCTGCTTCAATTCATCCAAACTGTTTTCATCTTCTTTACTGCATTCCAATAATCCTTCCTGATTTTGTTATACAGAAACTTTACTTTTGCACTATAATTTGCAATCCATTGTCGGCAGTATCCAACAAGCCCTAATGATTGCCTCACCTGCCTTTTATTTCTGGGAGCTGGCATCTCTAAAATTCCTTTTACCCTTTCGGGGTCTATCTTCTTCTCCCCTTTTCTAAGATAATGCCCTAGATACTTCACCTCTTCCTCAACAAACTGTAATTTGGCCTTCGATACCTTTAATCCCTTTATACTCATAATTCAATAACTGAATACTTTCCTCACGGACGACTTCTTCTGTGTCACCGGCAAGGAGTAAGTCATCTACATACTGGATAAGAACCACCCCTTCCCTGGTCTGGTATTCCTGTAAGATTTGCTCCAAAGCTTGTCCAAACAAATTCGGGGATTCTGTAAACCCCTGGAGAAGCACTGTCCACCTCAACTGCTGCCTTCGATGTGAGATAGGGTCTTCCCATTCAAAGGCAAAATAATCCCTACTTCTTTAGCTACCACTGGAAAACGAGCAATGGTTCTTTCCCTCAGGGGAAACAGGGTATTGCTTTACAGAGGTTATATTCAATTTTCCAACACTTTCAGGGGTGTACCAGACCTCTGGGTTAATCCTTGCCTCATCCTCCACCCTTAAGGGGCAAAGTCTAATCTTTATTTCCTTATTCACTACCTCTATCTTAATACCTAACTCAATAATTAAATCTCTACCTAGCAGATTAAAATCCGCTTCTGGAACTAGCAAAATGTTTCCTACTCCTATCTATTAACACATCCTTTATTCCTGAGACCATAAAGGGTTTGCCCTTAGCTCCCACTACTTGAGCCCCTTCCTTACTCCCTTTTGGTAATTTTTGCACAGTTGATCTTTCAGCCCCGGTGTCCACTAAGAACTCAACCTCCTGTTGCTGGGGACCGATCTTCAATTTTATCAAGGGCTCCTGATGTCTCTGGGTCCCCAGCAAATAGAGCCCCTGACCCCTCTAATCTTCCTGAAACTCTTTTTCATGTCCTTTTTCCCCACAGTAATAACACACACTAACTTCTCTCCTTTCTGCCGACATTTCCTTTCCCCGCCTTTGTCCCCCACCCGATCTCGTCCTGTAAGAAGCTCCAGCCTTTTCAGCCTCCTTAATCACCGCTACCATTATCCTAGCCTGCCTGCGCTGACTCTCCGCGTCCCGTCTTAAAGGTGTCTGAGGGGGAGGGGGCGGGCGCCGGAACGCTCTTAAAGCGGCGATGGCCGCGGTGAGGCCCACAGGAGAGGCGCTTGGAAGGGGTTTAAGGAGAACCAAGCTGGGGGGGGGCTATTTGGGGGAGGAAGAATTAATGACTCCTCCTCCTCCTTTCTATGTTTAATCTCTCACCTCCTGATTTACCTGAGTTTTATCATTCACCCACAGATTAAGTCTCAGCTTCACCCAGTCTTCCGATGACCCAAACATTGGCCACAAAACATTTGGGGAGATTTCTTTCCCTCCCCAAATAACCGCACAGTAGTGAATCATTTTTTCCTTCGTCTTGTTTTTAATATTTGGGTAATGTTCCCAATTTTCCAACATGAATCCTAACGGACTGTCCCCGGGTATCGGGGGGAGTTCTATAAGGGTTAAGGACTTGCTTCTCCCTTGTCCCCTCTTCTGGAGTACCCCTCAATCAATCGATGTTCACTCGCTTCCCCTGTTTCGTGGCTCACGCTCTCGCGAGCAATGAGAACCGCACTACTAAGGGTCCACACTCGCTTGGGGAATCCGAGCTGCCGGTTCCCCTCTCACACTCACACACAGTCACTGCAACTCCAGGATCCCTGACCCAGACCGAACGGTTCCCGCAATTACTCACACGTCCCGCATCTTCGTCCGGACCTTTGTGCACAAAGTTTATAGGGTCTGCCGGCTTCCCTTTGCTCCTGTACCTTGAATTTAGGTTCGTCGGTACAACCAGGGTGAGATTGGACCACCAAGGCCACTAAAAAAAATCAAGTGGGGCGCCTCCTTGGAATGGTCACAAGCCCAACCACTTAAGTTGCATCCGAGTCACGGCACCAAATTTGTTATAGAGTTTTATTAAACAAAATACATCACCGAATAGAAAATTTTGACAATTTATTAAGTAGCAAGGCAGGAGCAAACACAGCGCTGGACGACAGGGGAGCCTCCGCTCCGCAACTGCCGCACTTACGTCGAGTTCCCGTCCCCCTTTATAACCTTTCTCCTCTTGATTGACGCCCTCCTTCTCGAAACTTCGTGGCTCTACTCTGCGCATGTGTATTCAGTCTCTTCTAGGTCTCCCCTGCCTCCTGTTGGTGAAGATCGGCAGTCCTCCTCAGCTGTTCCCCAGATGACAGCCTTGGTCCCGCCCCGTGGGCAGGCCCATGCACACAGAGCAAGGTTTTATGGACAAAACTAATCAGATGGACAAAACCAATCAGGATGTACATCCCACTCTATCACATGATGACATGTCTAGCAACAGTCCATATCTTTATCTGGGCATCCTTCCACACAGTCTCTCATTCAGGCTCAAGTATTAGTCCATTCCAGTTCTTCTTCCTCATGTGATGAAACCTCCCAGCGACGCAGAGTCATTCTCCTGCAGTGTGAATTCTTGGTGGACTCGTTGGGACATCCTGGTCACCTGGAAGAACCTCACAACTTCTCAGCCAAGCCTTTATTTGCATCTACATTTACTCAGCAGCTTTTTCCACCCCTGGGGCAGGCCGGTCAGAGCAATCAGGCTCCACGACCGCTTTTTTCCCATCCCTCCAAGGAGCCACATGTTGAGCCTCCCATAAACCTGCATGAGCCTATCCCAAGCCCATTGCCAACCGCTTCCAGCCATGGTCCGAGGCTATACAGGTACATTGCCCCCCCACTGGGTGTTTGCATACCGAGGCATGACAGCATCCAGCTGCACAGCCCTCGCCCAGAAGAGGGAGTGGCTGCACCACAGCCCACTGAGAAGAGAGGAGGCGGAGCCAGGTGCTAGGTGCCATTTTTGGAACATATCTGAAAACCAGGGAAGAGATTTACAGCTGCTGCCACTGCCTGAACACAGCACGGCACGGGTGGTGCTCGGCAGGGCTCCCGTCATCTCCGTGCAGAGTCAAAGTCACCTCCACCCCTACGGGCACTCAAATGGCTTCCCCAGACAAAGCCATGAACGCATTCCCAGAGCCTTTAAGATTGGCTTTCCTGCTGAAGTCCCCACTCACCTTCTCAGGTTTCAGGAGCCATCGCTTGTCCGCTCACCATGAGTGGCCCTGCCCCGCAGCAACAATGGGCCTGACTCCGGTCTGCTTGCCGCTGCCCCTCCTCCACTCCACTCCCTGCCACTTGCCGCTCCGCAGAGAACAAGGAGGAAAAGGGTAGGTCTCACATTCTCAAGCTACCCTGGGCCGAAAGCCACAGAAAGAACCACCCCTCACTGTTTGCATACAACAGGAGGGATTTCCGTGCCATCGGCCACACACCAGGTGTCCCCCTGCAATCCACCACACCATCGCCCTGGCAAGAAAACTTGAGCCCCAACTTCCAAACCAACAACGCCCAAATCTGACTTTAAACTCTCCATCTTTTGCAATCTGACCTGCAGTTTCACAGCAACCCTAACTCCTGCCTGGCATTGCCATCAATGTGGTAGGTTGAGAGGCCAATTCTCCCACCACGGGCAAAAGAAAGACTCAAACAGATTGCAAAAATGGTGGAAAGTTTAAATAGAAGAGCAATGAAAGTTTTACAGAGAGCTACAAACACCATGCCAAAAGAGAGACATCCCAAAACATACCCAGATCATCCCACCCCCACCTGGGGGTACACCCAAAACCCCCAGGGCTCTTTCTCTGCCCCCCAACCTGGCCTTGGGCCTAGCCAGACCCAAGAGAGGTGGCTCACCCCATTACCTAGGCAGCAGTGAGGGTAGAAAGAGAAAGAGAGGACCCCTCGCTGATGTTTTATAGGGGAGCAGGGCATTATGGGATGAAATACCTGGCTTCCTGTGCCCACCCACTGGGCTGGACCCTTTTGGGACATCCCAGGTGTGGCTTGTGCAGTGGCATCAAGGGCAGGCCCCCCAGCCTGAACCATCACACTTCTGCAAACATAACATAAATGTCAGAGAGTTTTTATGGACCTGTGGGCAGGCAGGGATGATCCCAGCTACTGCAAAAGGAGGACCATTAAGATTGTTGTGATGTTTTCACAGCCCTTGTGAGCTGGGAGGGATATTTTTTACAGGCTAGTGGTGTTCAGGCAAGGGACTGGGGCTGGGGAGAAGCACAGGAGATGGCTTTCCTGTGTTGCATGTCAGCAGGCAGCTCCCCATCCAGTCAGGTGGGATGGTGGTTGGAAAAGAGTGAGATGAGAGCTGGAATGGACCTCAAGGATCATCCAGTTCCAACCCCCGCTGCCATGGCCAGAGACACTTCACAGGAGGTTGTTCACAGCCACATCCAGCCTGGCCTTAAAAGCTTCAGGGATGAGGTTTTCACCACCTCCCTGGGCACTGTCCACTGTCTCATCACCCTCATGGGGAAGAACTTCTTCCTAACATCTAATCTGAATCACCCATTTCTTTTTTTATTCCATTCCCCCTACCAAGAGACCCAAACCCCCTCCAACAGAGACCCAAACCCCACCAACAGAGGCCCAAACCCCCACCAAGAGACACTAAACCCACTGAGACCCAAACTCCCATCAACAGAGACCAAAACCCCACCAACAGCGACATTAAACCTACCAACAGAGACCCAAACCCCACCAACTGACCCAAACCCCACCAACTGAGACCCAATCCCCAGCAACAGAGACCCCCACCAATAGAGACACTAAACCCCACCAACCAAGACCCAAACCCCCACCAAAAAAGACTCAAACCCCTCCACAGAGACCCAAACCCCATCAATAAAGAAAAAACAAACAACAAAGAAATAAAATCCTCTATAACAAAGGAAAGACTCCCACAAACAAGGAAACCCCCCAACAACAAAGGGAAAAAAAAACAAGAAAGAATAAAACCCCAACAAGAAAGAAAAACCCCAAACATTAAGGGGAACAAACCCCAACAATAAAGGGGAAAAAAAACCAAGAGGAAAACACCCAACAACAAAGAAAAAAACAACAATGGAAACCCCCAGCAGAAACACCCCCACCCCTCCCCAACCCCCATGTCAGAGCTCTGAAGCCAAGCAAGTCCCCAGCAAAGTGTTTCCAGGTGGCAGACAGAAGCAGATTCTTTCCCCCAGTTCTCTCCAACAGCTCCTTACTCAGAGGCTGCTCCAGGTAGGCAGCTGCCATATGTTCCAGGAATGCTCTGGTGGTAGGCAAGGAGGTATCAGAGCAGCACCAATGCTCTGGCAAGCCAAGGGCTGTGCCAAAGGATATGGCTGTGTAGCGTGGTGGCAGCTGAAAGGCTTCAAATTCTCTCTGGCATTTCAGAGGGCATCAGGCTGTGGACTGAGGTGTCCATTACATCCTGGCCATCTTCCTCCCCTTGCTAGTGGCAGAACCTTGCCCAGTTTCCTGGTGCTTCCTTGCCAAGGCACCACAGGTGAACTTTTGTCAGTCAGTTCCTAGCATTGCCCTCTGGTTTTGGATTTGCTGCTGCTCTTGCCACAGCTGAGTAGAATGGAGGCTGAGCAGAAGGTGAGAAAACAGGTTGCTGGCTCACAGTAGACTTCAGCTGGAGAGCAGAGGGACTCCTGCAGAGGGGTAGTGTATGAACATCATAAACATCAGATTTCCATGTCCAGAGAACAGGGGGCTCATGATGCTGGTAGGGACTCTCTCTGAAGATGTTGGACCACCCAAAATTCATACACTTTTAATATTGAAAAAAGAATTGTGAACTGGCACCAAGTAAATCGCAGAATCATAAAAGAGGTGGAAGGGACCTTTGAAAGTCATCCAGTCCAACCCCCATGCAGTGAGCAGGGACATCTGCAACTAGAGCAGGTTGCTCAGAGTCCCAAACAACCTGACCTGGAATGGATGGGGCTTCTACCACCTCTCTGAGCAGCCTGGGCTTGGTCTCATCACCCTCAGTGATAAACATTTCTTTCTTTCCCCCTAGACTGAATCTCCCTCCGGGTTCAAACCATCACTTCTCATCCTGTCACAATGGGCCCTGCTAAAAGGTTGTCTGGGTCAGGAGAGGGAAAGAGCCTCAGTTCTTTTGAATATTCCCATGTTTGAAATGAGAGGCACAAACTAGGCCAAAATATCAACAGCCAGGCTATTGATTACATAAATAAAATGGAAATAAGAAGGGGAGAGGGAGAAAATAAAGAGGGAGAGAGAGAAGAGAGAGAGAAGAGGAAAGGAATTATATTACCATGCCACTCACCCCCCCCAGGACAGTTTGAGTCTGTGGAGGAAAGGTGCTGCAGGAGATGTTGGGTCTGTAGAGAAAGGGTGCTGAGGCTTTGGCTGGAGATGAGATGCGGTCCTCTGGGCAGCCTCTTCAGCTCCATGAGTTGCAGCTGGCAGGACTTAGGACACAGAGAGAGGGTTCAGTCTGCTTCTCCCAGGCTCCATGGCCTCTTTTCTCTGGAGCAGCCTTGTCCCGGGCTTTCCCTTCTCAGCGGCATGCTCCTTCTTCTGTGTTTTTCTTCTTATAAGCCAGTAGTGGTCAAGCTTTTACACAGTTTTTAGTCCTTAGGTATGTGTCCAAGCATTGTCCCTCAGGAATTCAGGGGCCAGGAAATCCTCCTTAGGTAAATATCCAGGTATGGTCCCCCAGGAAATCTTTCTGTGTATTTCTGTGTGTTTGGGGAGGGGACTAGATGGAGGTGGGGGGGGGGCCTCCACCTTCCCCTTCTCCATTTCCCTGCCCACACACCCATTACACATCAGGAAACAGGTGGTGAGTCCATTGTCTCACTATCCTCCCTTCCTGGGGTATCTGATGGCTGGAGATTATCTTGTCCTGAAGGCGTGGTGGCTGGGTCCTTGGACCATTGTTGTAGGCCAGCTGCAGTCAGTGTTATCAGGATGCAATCACAAGGTGATTTGCATCCAGGATTGGTAGACAGGATTCCTACATGATCTTTGCACCTTCCTTCCAGTGGCTCTGCCCAACAACATATTGTCTGGGCAAGCAGCAAGTGGTTTTATCCTTGTTGAGTCACACAAGGAGGGACAAGCTTTAGTCTCTCACAAAGGTCT
The DNA here is from genome assembly GCF_014839835.1 of Dryobates pubescens. Classification (NCBI taxonomy): domain Eukaryota; kingdom Metazoa; phylum Chordata; class Aves; order Piciformes; family Picidae; genus Dryobates; species Dryobates pubescens. Next base: position 6,790,400 of record NC_071648.1, on the reverse strand, counting down.
GTCCCCATCTTTCTGATCAGCCCCTTTAAGCACTGAAAGGCCACCAGAAGGTCTCCCTGGAGACTCCACTTCTCCAGATTGAATCCCCCTGTTAAAGCAGGGCATCCCCTGCAGTTTGCCCAGGTGGGTTTTGAATGTGTCCAGAGACAGAGACTCCACAACCTCTCTGGGCAGCCTTCTCCAGGGTTCCAGTTTGTGCGCATTGTCCCTTGTCCTGCCACTGGGCACCACTGACAAGAGTTTGGGCCCTTACTCTTGTCCCCCACAGCTCCTTTAGCTCTTGCTGAGCATTGCTCAGGTCCCCTCTGGGGCTGCTCTTCTCCAGGCTCAACAGCCCCAGGGCTCTCAGCCTTTGCTCCTCACACAGATGCTCACAAAGCCCCTTAGCAGCTTCAGAGCCTGTGCTGGAACTCTCTCCAGTAGTTCCCTGTCTCTCTTGAATTGGGGAGCCCAGAAATGGCTCCAGGACTCCAGGTGTGGCCTTACTAGGGCAGAGCAGGGGGAGGAGACCCTCCCTCAACCTGCTGGCCTCACTCTTGCACTCCAGGAGACCATTGTTCTTCTTGGCCATGAAGGCACATTACTTGCTTATGGTGAACTTGTTGCCCATTGTGGCAGGTTGAGAGAGGGCCTAGCTCTCCCTCCCCCACAGAGTAAGAAACCACAGCTAACTCAGTCAGAGAAAGCAGACTATATTTACAAGCATATATGGCAAGCAGGTTATATATGACACAATATATACAGGTATTTACAATATATACACAGAAATATACAGCAAAGAGAAGTACCACAACAAAAAACCCTCCCCGAGGAGGGATTCCCTCCCTGTAACCCCCTCTCTCCCCCCCTACCTCGCTTTTTCCCCAAAAAGGGGTTAGAGAGAAAGAAAGGCAAGTTATTAAGGAAAAGAATCGTTGTAAAGCTTTCAAAAGCCCATGCAGGATTAGTTTTTGCTTATCTCAAGGCCAGCTCCAGCTAGTTTGTGGAGAAGCAGGCAGGGAGAACAGGCTGAAACCCAAACTCCCAAAGGCCCAAACCAAACTGAGAAAAATTCCAACTGCCCTACAATTTAAAGTTGCATTTTGTCCATCCACCAATGAAATTCGTTTAGAATATCAGAATGGTTTTGTTCTAGTACCGAAAACATTTAGCCAGTGTCCCAGTACTGTCTGTGTCTTAAAGGCACAGCCTCAAAGGGTCACACCCATCAGCACTTGCAGGTTCTTGTCCATGGAACTATTTCAAAAGACTTGGGATCTCTGGAGAGACAGATCGTTCTTATTCTTCTCTCTTCCACTTCATTGCCATTGTTCTACCAGCCCACAATGCCATATTGGAACTGCCTCTGCATTGCCCCTTTCTGTATGAGCACCCCAAAGGCTGCTGTTGTCAAATCCCATGTTCACCTTGGGCCTATTTCTAACCTCTTTGGAAATTCTGAACCTCAGCATCTCTGGCACTGCTTAAATGACTTTGATAAAGCCATTCCTAAATGCAAATGTGCTGAATGATTATTTTAGGAGCTAGTTGCAGTCGCAGCGGTTCCTCCTTTCCCCCACACAATGTCCCCAGCCAAAAATCCCAAGGGGGCTGCAAGACAGCAAAAAAAAATATAATAAAACATGATCACCCCAGATCCTGGGGAGTGTGAGAGGATGGAATTTTTTGACTGTATTCCTCATAGGGAAATGCTGTTGAGGTTTTGGGATCTGTCTGTGGTTTAATTAATAGTAGTCCTACATTTTCATCTGGGAGAAGGGCAAAGGAAGGCAGTTTTCAATGAGATCCCCTAGGTGTTTGCCTGGTAAGTGATAATACCCCCCAAAAAAGGACAAAATTCAATGAATTAAACCAAAGTGTCTGGTTAAGGAGGCTGGTTTTGCATACCAGGGAGCACAGCTCTACCTGATGTGTTTGGAGAAGCTGTGGTAGAGCCTTAAAGCTTGTTGTCTAGATTGAAAAGCACTCAGACAGGGGTGGGAAATGGGAAAGAGGCATTGATGAGGAGATGGATGCCAGTGGCAAGACAAGAGAGACTATCAGTATCTGTGGGCTGGGTGTCAAGTGGAGGGGGCCAAGCTCTTTTTGGTGGTGTGCAGGGATAATCAAGGAACAACAGGATGCAAGCTTGATCATGAAGGTTTCACCTCAACATGAGGAGAAACTTCTTTGCAGTGAGGGTGAGAGAGCTCTGGAGCAGGCTGCCCAGAGAAGTTGTGGACTCTCCTTCTCTGGACCCATTCAAACCCCACCTGGATGCATTCCTGTGCATCCCTGGGTGACCCTGCTTTGGCAGGAGGGGTGGACTAGATGGTCTCTGGAGGTCCCTTCAAATCTCTAATGTACTGTGAGTTTGCAATGATGAGGCCAGGAGGATAAGAAGTCATGGAAGGAGAATGGTGATCTGCTGCTAGTGGAAAGGCAAAAGAGTTTGCAGTCATGAGACCGAGATTAGAAGTCATGCAAGTAGAATGGTGATGTGCTGCCTTGAAGCAGCTTGCACTAAGCTCTGAAGATGGGGAGAACAGGAGTGAAGTTGATGTAAAGCAGAAGGAGGATGCTTGAGGAAAATCATCATCTGGTTTATTCCCCACATTGTTTTATGTGGCTGGAGAGCTGCTTGGCAGAGAAGGACTTGGGGGTGTTGATTGATGGCTTGCTGAATGTGGACCAGTGGTGTGGCTGGGTGGCTGGGAAGACCAATAGTATTCTGCTGGCATCTGGAATGGTGTGGGCAGTGGGTCTAGGGATGTGATTGTCCCCCTCTAGTCAGCAGTGGAGAGGCTGCACACTGAGTATTTGGGTTGTTTTTGGCTGCTCACTACAAGGACATTGAGGTGCTGGAGCAGGTCCAGAGGTGGGCAATGAAGCTGGTAAAGGACCTTGAACACAGGTGTTGTGAAGAATGGCTGAGGGACCTGGGGTTGTTTAGCCTGGAGAAAAGGAGGCTGAAGGGAGACCTCATTGCTCTCTATAGCTCCCTCAGAGGAGTTTGGAGTGAAGTGGGATTTGGTCTTTTCTCACGTGCAACAAGTAACAAGAGGAAACAACACCAGGTTGTGCCAAGGGAGGTTCACGTGGGATATTAGGAGCCATTTCTTCACAGTAAGGGTTCTCAGGCTCTGGAACAGGCTGCCCAGGGAGGTGGTGGAGTCACCATCCCTGGAGGTGTGTAAAAGATACATGGATGTGGTGCTGAGGGATGTGGTTTAGTGGTGGTGTCTTAGCAGCAGTGGTGGGGTTGTGAGCTCTAGGCCAATGGTTGGCTTTCCAACCTCAACAGTTCTGATTTTCATAGGTTTTATGTTTTCCTCTGATTTTCTAGGGTAAAATATTTGTCAACAGTAATCAGACCAGAATTATGCACTTGTCCTTTGCACTAAGCAGGGACATGCTCCACTAGATCAGGTTGCTCAGAGCATTGTCCATCCAGACCTTGAACATCTCCAGGGACAAGGCCTCAACCACCTCCTTGGTAGTTCCAGTGTTCCACCACCCTCATGGTACAGAACTTGTTCCTAACATCCAATCTAAATCTCCTCTCCTCTAGTTTCAAGCCACTGTCCCTTGTCCTGTTCCTGCAGGCCTTTGCAAACAGCCCCTGTACAGCCTTCTTGTAGCCCTCTTCAGGCTCCTGGCAGGCCACTGTCATCTTCTTTCCTTCCCTTTTACTCTCCTTCCCAGTGTTTGTTCTCAGAGTTTCAGGATTTAGGTGATTAGTCAGGGTTGGGTGATGGGTTGGACTTGATGATCTTGGAGGTCTCTTCTAAACTGATTGACTCTGGGGCATGGTGTTTCTGTGGTTGGATGGAAGACTTGCAGTGCCACCAATTCAAACCTTGGGTTCTTAGGAAGCTTTTACTACAAATGACATTTGAGAGGTCCAAATCTTCAGCACTTCAATGCTGTTGCTCATTCCTTGCTTGGCTTCTGAAGAGGCTGATTTTTTTTCCCCTTTCACACCTTCATCCCTCCACCTGCTTCTGTAATTCCTGCACCTGGGTGGTTTGGTTTATAAACTGGGGATGCTCCTGTCCCTGAGCTGCATTTGGTTTGGGCTTGATGTGCTGCCTAAACTCTTCTCTGTTCTTTGAGGGTAGTTACAAATGAAGTTGTCTCACTGGACTGACTTCATACAAACACAGCCCCCCATTTATTTCAGGGAGACTTGCAGATTGAAATCCGCAGAGCCATCACAAGTGCCATTGTAAATCAAACTGACAGTCAATCAAGTGGGGAAAAAGCGGGGGAAAGAAGAAGAAGAGGGGAAAAGGGGGGAAAGGGGGGGAAAAGGGGGGGAAGAAGGGGGGAAAGGGGAGGAAAGGTAGGAAAAGGGGGAAAAGGGGAAAGGAAAAGAAATCAGCAGAAGTCTAAGAGAATTAAGGACAGTTGAGGCAAAACAGTAAGAGAAGTGTTGAGGATTAGCTGCAGTTGGTGGGGCTGCAATTTTGTCATGAAACTTTTTTTGCTGTGTGGCCAGCAGGACAAGAGAGAGGATTCTGCCCCTTTAATCTGATCTTGTGAGACTCCACCTCAAAGGCTGCTTCCAGTTCTGGTGTCCCCCAGCAGAATAAGGACACAGAGCTGCTGGAGTAAGTCCAGGGGACGCCACAAAGATGATCCAAGGGCTGGAGCACCTCTGCTATGAGGACAGGCTGAAGGAGCTGGGGCTGTGCAGCCTGGAGAGAAGAAGGCTCCAGAAGGACCTCAGAGCTGCCTGCCAGTACCTGAAAGGATCCTGCAGGAAGGCTGCAGAGAGACTTTTCCTGAGGGTGTCTAGAGACAGGACAAGGAGGAATGGTTTGAAGCTGAGGGAGAGCAGGGCTAGACTGGAGCTGAGGAAGACGTTCTTCAGTACAAGGGTGGTGACACTCTGGAACAGGCTGCCCAGAGATGCTGTGGATGCCTCCTCCCGTGAGGCCAGGCTGGAGGAGAGGTGTCCCTGCCCAGGGCAAGAAGGTTGGAGCAGATGATCTCTGAGATCCCTTCCAGCCTAAGCCATTCTGTGATTCTATGGCTTGATGCATTAACTCTTCCACTACTGACACAGCAGCCAGCTTCTCACTTCCCACCCTGCCTTTTGGACACAGCAGGACAGGATTGGAATAGGTGATGGGGCCACCATCCCTGGAGATGTTCAAGAAACCTGTGGCCATGGTGCTGTGGGACATGGTTTAGGGGGCATGGTGGTGTTGGGTTGATGGTTGGTCCTGAAGACCTTAGAGGTCTTTTCCAACCTTTCTGGTTCTATGAGCCTGTGATTCTATATAACCAGTATGAAGGAATTGGAGGTCATCAGAAAGTTCCAGTCCATGAGGAAATGTACCAACAATGCATCTTGCACCACTCTTCCTTTCACTGGAGCGGGACAGTTTGTGCTCTGGTTGCATGTGTCTGTGAGTAAACTCTGGATAGCACTTGGCAGGGTTTAACTCCTCTCCATTTGGCAAGTCATCTGCTGTTCTCCCTTCTGCTCCATATCCCAGAATTAAACAGGAGATCACAGAATCATGGAAACATTAAGGTTGGAAAAGACCCTCAAGATCACCAAGTCCCACTGAGAACCCTCCTCTACGAGGCTGAACTTCTGAGATGCCTGATGAAGGGTTCTGGGGAGAGAAGATGGTGGCAAAGTGTCATCAAATCCACCTGCATTCTGCAGAGGAACAGCTCCAGAGCAATTGCAGGTGAAGGAATCTTGCCTCTCAAGTTGGGACTACATGAATCACAGAAACATTCAGGTTGGCAAAGAGCCTCAGGATCAACAAATTCAACCCAGAACCCTACTCTGCAAGGCTCACCCCTAAACCATATCACCAAGCACCACATCCAAACCACCTTGAAACACATCCAGGCTTGGGGACTCCACCACCTCCCTGGGCAGCACATTTCAACCCCTGACCACTCTTGCCATGAAAAAATTCTTCCTACTGTCCAGTGTAGACCTCCCCAGTCACAGCTTGAGGCCATTCCCTCTTGTTCTGTCACTAATGACCTGGGAGAAGAGACCTCCACAACCTCCTTGCAGGCAGCTGTAGAGAGCCAGGAGGTCTCCCCTCAGCCTCCTCTCTTTCACACTAACCAGCCCCAGCTCCTTCAGTCTCTCTCCATCAGATTCCTTCTTCAGCCCTTCCCAGCTTCTGCTCTGCCCTGGCTCCAGCACCTCCACATCTCTCTTGTGCTGAGGTGCCCAGAACTGGACCCAGCACTCGAGGTGTGGCCCGCCCAGAGCTGAGTGCCAGGGGACAATCCCCTCCCTGCTGCTGCTGTCAACAGCAAATAAAAGAGGTCTTATGTCTATGAGAATGCAGTCAGTGCAGCCCAGGCATGGGGGGAACAGCTGAAATGCCTACTCTGTGTGTGACTCTGTCAGCCTTCCAATTGTCTGGCTCTGAACAATAACACCAAAACCCAGAAACCAAAACAACTAACAAACCAAACCCCAAAACCCCACTCCAAAAAGGAAGGAAAAAAAATCTAGAGGGAGACTGAACTGGTGAGCTGACAGAAGAAAAAAATCTAAAGAAAGACTGAATGGGTGAGCTGAGGGAAGGAAAAATCTAAAGAGAGACTGAATTCATGAGCTGAGGGAAGGAAAAATCTAAAGAGAGACTGAATGGGTGAGCTGAGGGAAGAAACTTTATTTCTTTCACATGTGCCTGTTGAAGCAGTTGAGGGACATCTTGCTTTAACAATGAGCACATGTTCTAAGAGTGAGGGTCCTGGACTAGAAACAAAGGCAAAAGCCACAGCTGCCGTGCTCTGCTTGTGTTGTGAACCATCCTCTCTGCCTTGCCTGCAGGAATCCTAGCAGCACAAGGCAAAGCAGAGGAACTGGTGCTGTGAAAAGCTGTAGCAGGGCTAATGAGGAACAGGTCTGTTCCTATCTGCTTCTTTGGCCCCTGCTGCTTTGCAGAAATGTGCCATCCCTGTGCTGCTTTAGCCTGAGGTGGAACAAAAGAAGTAGATAAACCCCCAGCATGGAACCTTGATGGGCTGCAGTAGCTGCAGCCAGTGAAATGGCTGAGCTGCATCACAACTTTATGGTCAATGTTAGGAGCATGTTGTGGCAGTGGACTGCAGAAAGCTCTGCTGTGCTTTCTCATTCTCTTGAATCTCTCCTGCTTTCCCCTCCTTACTTCTAAACCCATCTCTTTCTTTCTGCCCTTTCATTAAGGTGGTAAGTGGCCTCCTCCACAGGTCACAATAAGGGAGGGTAAACAGTTTCTTACCTACAGGAATCCTGCTTCACCTGGCAGCCAAATTCACTCTGCCTTCCATTACAGCTTGAAGAGAAGCTTAGCTTCTGTTGCTTCTTGTTTAAAGGGGACCTAATTCTTTAACTGCACTGCTGCTAGACAGGGACAACAAAGAAATGGGCTGATATTGTCCATGTGCACAAGGTGTTCATATTTGTTCCTACATCCATCACATCTTCTCCCAGTGAGCCTGAGGCTGGGTGAAAGATTGCTTCTGCTTCTACCTTTAGGGCATAGAATCACAGAATTCATGAGAGGCTGAGGGGAGACCTCATTGCTCTTTATAGCTCCCTGAAAGGAGGTTGCAGTGGGGTGGGGGTTGATCTTTTCTCCCTAATGTCAGATGACAGAAGGAGAGGAACTGGCCTGAAATTGTGCCAGGGGAGGGGTAGGTTGGAGATGAGGAAGAATTTCTTTGCTGCAAGAGTGGTTAGACACTGGGACAGGCTGCCCAGATTGGTGGTGGAGTCACCATCCCTGGAGGTGTTCAAGAAACCTGTGGGACATGATTTGATGGCCATGGTGGAGTGGGGTTGATGGTTGGACTCAATGATCTTAGAAGCCTCTTCCAACTGAAACAACTCTGAGGGTCTACAGAGAAGGGAAGGGGGGAAAGGGAAAAGCAAAAAAATCCCATTCCA